>NC_139951.1:51503637-51766137 GCF_963454915.1 Gymnoscopelus microlampas
AGTACTGTGTTGATTGCCTAGTGGTCAAATTGGGGTCAACGAGCCATCGTTAACTTGCTCTGAAGTTAGGCTGTAGTTCAGTGCATCACTCTCACTCTCTCTCTCTCTTTCTCTCTCTCTACGTGTCTGTGTGTGTGAGAGGAGGGGGAGTTTAGCAGAAGCTCGCACTGCCCTGAGACAGAGAGAGAATACTTCTCCATACGGCGGTGTTTTACCGAGATTTTTCATGTTTTCTGCACTATGCCTTGTAATCCGTGTGTGTGTGCGAGAGAGAGTGACGTGTTATAATAGCTGTGAACCAGGTGTGCAGACATTGTCTTTTTTAATAACACGGACAATATTAAATCCTGTGGGTTCATTATAATCACCATGCCGTTTGAAAGGGGCGAGTGTGGTTTGTTCAGCCAAAAGCCCTCACTTGCATTTCAAATTGTATTATATGATCTGCTGGTAAACATGTGGTAGTGGTGTGCATGTCGATTAATCTGAGTGGCATCGATAAGTTTAAGAAAAAAATAAAAAAAAATAAAAAGTCTCTCTCTGTCTCTCTCTCTCGGTATCTATGTATCTTGTGTGTATTTATGTTATGTTTTGTGATTTTATATGTTTATGAATGGCAGTACGGCCACCCTACTCACTATGCCTTGTACATGTATGTTTAAAATAAAAGCATGAATGTATTAATCTGTCTATTATTTTTAATAGCTTAGTATTGAATGCAAAATAACATGGTATGTTTATAAATTATGAAACACAATGTTATACATAATTATACAATATATGTCATAGCCCCCCCCATCCTACAAGGTAAGGGGTCCCTGCTCCATCTCCCCATCAGTTTGGGGGTCCCTGGCCTGAGTGAAAGTTACAGGTATGGTGTGATATGAAATGTGAGTTTACCATAATCAATAAGCTTGTAGATCAGTTAGAACAGTTGGGGTAGATCGGATGCTGCGTTTTGGCCATTTCTTTTAAAAAAAACTCTGAATCTGAATGATGCACGCATTTCACATGACCTCCGATTTGTTAGTAGTGGGAGATTGGGAGATTGGAGAGATGGGAAAACAATGGGAGATTGTTATTCTTTCATTGTATAACCTATGGTTCAAGCATAAGCGGCCTGATACAGCACCACCATCATGCCGATTGGAAGCGTCTTCCTTGGCCAACTGGGAATGTGCACTACGCATGGAAAGTTTAACGCTGATCAGTCCAGCGGTTTGCAAGATTAGCTGCAGAGACGAAAACTTTCTCGATCAGTAAGCATGCATAACATCTCACCTGGAGACGCTTCATCAGGAATAACAGTTTCTCTGGCTGCATCGTCCAAAGGCAGCATTTCATGAGTGTTGTTTCTCCAATCCTCTGAAATGCCTGGTTCGTCAGCAGAAAACCCCTCTGCGCTGGCTGGGAATGCAGGAAGATTTTGTTCACAATGTTGCTTCCCTACAGTGGCATTTCCAACCGTTTCTGACTGTGCTGTTATATTACCTGGAATTATAAAGTCGTGCTCTGTAGTACTGGCTGGTACTAGGGCTGGTACACCGTTTGGAGAGGAACATCCATTGTTTGCTGGGACATCTATTATAACAGTGTTTGATACAGTCATGTCCATGTCTGTGTCCAGGAGCACTGTGTTCCCTGGATCAGCAGCAGATTCGGGAGGGTCTGTTGTCATGCCCACATCAAAGAGGGTGTTGAGGCTTTTGATGATGAGCATCTGTGGAAAGAACATGTCAAATACAAAATATGATGGCAGGAAAGAAATGTCTTCTTTTGTCAACGCTGTGTGCCTATCACATATCCAAACATCCTTCATGGGAGGCAGATTAGGCCATGTTCAATTCACATGACCGTTTCAGCCTGTACTGTATGATTAAACACAAGGATGATTTAAATGATTTCCTTGTATCAAGGTTACTGTGTTTAACATTCTTGGAATCATTTACAAGCTCATTTACACATATGGCTCTCTATAAGTAATTCCTTATTATAATATACCACAATGATGGTCAAAAATCATAATGGTGTAATTTTACCACTTTAACCCTATAATACATGGGCTATCTGAAAATAGCTTATCTACTACAAGTAATGAGAAACATCATGGAGCTTGATGATCTGCTATTTTAGAACAAATCTTGAAAAAAAATGAAACATATGGAATATTTTTAATACATTTTAACAACCCTGGCACAAATTATTTGCAAATGGGAATCCGCAGCCATATAGACGGGGCCGAAAATGGAAAATTCTGTAACCATGTAGGCATTTTTGAGTAAAAGTTGGCATCCAGCATTTTTTCAAAGTTCAATGTGTCCCCAATAAGAATCCACCGGATGCCAGTGAAATAAGGGTCCCAGTTTTTTTTATTCCTCCGCCAAAGAAGATATGGTTTCACCACCACTTGTTTGTCTGAGCGTCTGTTTGTAAGCAGGATTACGGAAAAACTACTGCGCCAACTTTTATGAAACTTGGTGGAAGGGTGTAGCATGGGCTGATGATGAACCAAATGAACTTGCCATGCCCCTCGGCCATAAGGGGGCGGGGAAATGGGCGTGGTCAATCGCAAAAAGACACCCAACTCAAAAATGGCTTCACATAACGCCACAAAACGTTGTAGCAGGGATGGTCATCGCCTAAGAAAGAACGGATGCACTTTACACATCCACTGGCTAAAAGAGGGCACGGCAACCTAACAGAGCCCAGCACAGCCCACCAGAGCCCATTATAGCCCATTATAGCCCATTATAGCCCACCAGAGCCCAGCAGTCCGGCACATTCCAGCACACAAAGTCCAGCCCACTGGGAGAATAGCCTAGGGTATGGGGGTAGTTAAATGACTGTAATAGGCTATACAGGGTCCAGCTGGAATAGGCTAGACTAGAATGTTCTAGGCCTTACTAGACTCTAATAGGCTCTATTAGGCTGTACTAGGCTCTTGTCAGCCATGTAGCCCCTTTGCACTTGAGATTAACCACTGTGTCCACGGGCAATAGTTTTACAAGGATTTGTGTCCACCGGCAATAGTTTTATATGAAAGTTTCTAGGCTATAGTATAGTACTGCCCCGTACAACCTAACAGAGCCCAGCACAGCCCACCAGAGCCCATTATAGCCCACCAGAGCACAGCAGTCCGGCACATTCCAGCACACAAAGTCCAGCCCACTGGGAGAATAGCCTAGGGTATGGGGGTAGTTAAATGACTGTAATAGGCTATACAGGGCTGGGTCCAGCTGGAATAGACTAGACTAGAATGTTCTAGGTCTTAATAGACTCTAATAGGCTCTATTAGGCTGTACTAGGCTCTTGTCAGCCCTTTAGCCCCTTTGCACTTGAGATTAACCACTGTGTCCACGGGCAATAGTTTTACATGGGTTTGTGTCCACCGGCAATAGTTTTACATGAACATTTCTAGGCTATTAGAGTCTAGTAAGGCCTAGAACATTCTATTCTAGCCTATTCCAGCTGGACCCAGCACTGTATAACCTATTACAGTCATTTAACTACGCCCATACCCTAAGCTATTCTCCCAGTGTGCTGGAATGTGCCGGACTGCTGGGCTCTGGTGGGCTATAATGGGCTCTGGTGGGCTGTGCTGGGCTCTGTTAGGTTGTACGGGGCAGTACTATACTATAGCCTTGTGACAATTGCACATTATTATTATAAGTATTCCACTCGACCTGTGCATGTTATTATATTTGTAAATATACTGTATGTAACATGTTTGAAGCCATGAGAAAATATGAACTGGTCCTATTCACATGAACTGTAACGGGTCTGATTGGGGGGATAATTGAATCATTGATGCCACCCGAGGTTACTAATACAGGGTGTGGTACACAACAGGGGGGGTGAACGAACCAAACCGTTTGTGCACGGAGGAGGAAAGCAGAGACCTTGAAGCGCCAGTTTACACCGTTTTGATTCTAAGTTTAAACGTGACGTTAGACTGCAGCTAAGGTTCAAAGGACTTTCGAGACAGCGGAGTGGAACCTGCCGTTTCTGACGGGCCGTGGGATCCGAGCACCGTTGTGGTGTGTCGCCGGTCGGGATTCGAGCCGACAGAGCCGGTGAGATCAACCCGAGCGTTCTGCTCGTTTATGGAATACAAACTAGAGGGGTACCCCGTCATTTAGTTATTATTTGGGCCGCATCGGGCGGAGAAGACTTTTCTTTTCATTTGGATTATAAGGAACTGTTGCGTCGCGGCAGCGCGTCAGAAGAGGACGGTCGCGGGACTGTTTATTTATTTATTTAAACAGCGTGCGTGCATGACAGACTCTTAGACGCCGTGTGTATTTGTTTATTGTTTTGATAGCATTGTGACCCGCTGGGCTACAAGGGACAGTGGGATTTGTTTGGGAGGGAGGGGCAGTTAAAGTGATTATTGTTTGTTTTTGATTCATTTGTTTGTTTGCTTGTTTATTTTATTTACCAGAGAGAATAACAGGGACAGAAGTCATTTTGAAAGTGGTCATATTTCATTTAAATACCGTTTGACCTGTCAATTATACCTGGCTATTATATAAAAAATCTTATCAGTTAAAACACCCACCGATCTCGTTGTTTTTCCTTTTTTTGGTAGTAATTATCCTTTCATGTAAAAAGGCCGATTGTTACAGCCTAAACATTTTCATGTAAAACTATTGCCGGTGGACACAAACCCTTGTAAAACTATTGCCCGTGGACACAGTGGTTAATCTCAAGTGCAAAGGGGCTACAGGGCTGACAAGTGCCTTGTACAGCCTAATAGAGCCTATTAGAGTCTAGTAAGGCCATTAAGTAAGTGGACATTAAAACATAGACTTAGATTTGAGAGCTAAACTTTTAGGACTAAAAGAGAAAAACAAATTGTAATATCCTGGCTTTTACCAAATTCTTGCATAATTTATGCTAATAAGGAAAGGTAGCATGATTGCACCATGGTAATAGATGGATTTCTGGACATCATAAACATGGACTTAAACTCTTAGATTACCTTTATAAGTTAATTAAAAGCTAAAGTATAGCCTTTTCCCAGTTTTTGGCAATTAAGTTGCTCATTATGCAAATATCTCGATATTTATGCCTAAACCGAGACTTTTACAGCTTGGCATCCGGCAGAAATTGATTCAGCGCCTAAAAATCATAGAAACAACTCACTTAGTACTTTTACTCAAAAATGCCTACCACATTGTTTTCCAGGGGGAATTTTCCATTTTCGGCCCTGTCTAATATACTGTACATATCAATTTGGGGGTCCTTGACATTAAATAGTTTCATGTCCTTAACATGAAATGTGGGGGTCCTTGATATGATAAAAATAAACACTAACCAGCTTTCTCTCTTTGTGCTTCATGGTGGCCATATGAAAGTCCTGATCCACTACTAGTTTCTGCAGTTTAACAATGTCCATCTCCAGCTGTCTGACCTTCGTCCTCTGGGCAGCCAATTCAACAGCTAAGGCCATATTGTTGGCCCGCAGGGAGTTGTCTGGTCAAAAAAAGAATTTAAGTATCAATACTGCAATGTAGAAATACCATTATTACAAGTAAAGGTACCAGCATTCAAAATGTACTTGACTAAAAGTACAAGCGTATGGCAGCAAAATTCACTTAAGTACTCATTATGCACAATGTCAAATTTCACAAGTTCCCAAAAGATCCTTTGAAAATAGCAGATCTAGAAGCTCACATCTGAGATGTGGTAGAGTAGAAATAAAAGTATTGAAAATTGGAAATACTCCAGTCAAGTAAAAGTACTTCAAAATTGTACAAGTACAGCACTTAAGTAAATGTACTTAGTTACTTTCCACCACTGAGGAGTATTACATTCTCTGGACAAACGAAAGCGATAGCTTGTATTTTTATGCAATCAAATGTGCACTTACTGAGATTCTCCATTTTCGCTGCCGCTGCGACTTCACTCGACTGGGAAGACATCTTTTTCAGAAGCACAAGTACAGTCAAACATTTGAGCTAAAAGGATAACACACAGAAAAAGTCTTGTTACCACGATGACATTAACGTTAACATATAATCACGTAAATCTTTTTGTTGATTGATAACTACAGTCAAACATTTGAGCTAAAAGGATAACACACAGAAAAAGTCTTGTTACCACGATGACATTAACGTTAACATATAATCACGTAAAGACTATTGAAAAAGACAGTTTGTTAGTAATGTTACCGTTGTTGTTTACAGTGAGCTGTGTTCCGTCAGCAACGATAAGAGCTAGCTAACGATAAGACTTCCGGTGGACGATCTCTTCAGAATAAGAGTACTCTCTAGAGCAAAAAGGAGCCATTGAAAAACGGTTAATTTGCACATTAAAACTATAAATTAAGCATTTAAACGACATATTATGTTTCTATACAACACATATTATGTTTCTGTGTAACAAAAAGGGATTTAAAACATTAATACTTCATATAAATGGATAAATGCTGTTCAAAGGAATGCATAGCCTATACAAATTGGACACTGGACAGGAGACGGCTCCGCGAGGTAACACTTTGGACATACGCACGCGTTCAGGGAGACCTCCTCTACAATACCTCTGCCATTTTTTAACATTTTTGAAAAATCTTGAAATTCTTTTGAACTTTTTCATTTGCAACACAAATCTTCTCTTCTGTGGGTCCCTGGCACAATATATTTTCAAATATAATACAAATAATAATACGATACAATAATATAATACAAATATATATCAATTTGGGGGTCCTTGACATGAAAAAGTTTGAGAACCACTGCTCTAGTTTAAGCCATTTAAAAGACATACATCATAAATGTATTTTTTCAATAAATGTGTGTCTTTAAAAAAAACCTGGCAATTAGAAGTGTTCTAGTATGCGCCATTTAAAAGACACTCATCATAAATGTATTTTTAAAATAGATTTGTGTCTTTTAAAAAACATTACAATTGCCTGATCTTATTTCCAAACCACAGACTCACTGCGCCCCCCAGTGGTCGGAGGACGCAATTGCACAGCTGCAGGGCTTTCTGGCATGCGTGGGAGAGTTAACTCTAAAATAAAATCTAGGTCGAGTAATCATATTATGTAACTTTTATTTTGAAATCTTGCTGCCAGCCTCAGGAAGTCCTTGCTACTAGCTACTTATTGTTACTGTTGTGGAAGATTGTGTGTGTTTACATGCCTGATCTGCAGTGGTGGAAAGTAGATTTACTTAAGTACTGTACTAAAGTAAAAATGTTGAGGTATTTGTACTTTACTTGAGTAAAGTACAAATTACTCAGCCCTATCTATAGTTTGGCCATTTGACAATAGCAGATCTACAAGCTCACAATTGCTTGTAGATCAGCTATTTTCAAAAGATTTTTATACATTTGAAAACTTGAGACGGGCCATTCTGCATAATGAGTACTTTCGGTATTGCAGTGTTTGGTCAAACAAAACAAAAATATATATATTTGTATATATATATATATATATATATATATATATATATATATATATATATATATATATATATATATATATATATATATATATATATATATATATATGGTCTTAAGTAATGTAAGGCTATACATGATTAGAACATTTCATCATTCGCACAGGATAATTAATAAAATAATAAATAATAATTTATTATTATTATTATCCGCACATTTCCCCGGATGTCAAGCCTCCACATGAATTTAGAGCGGAAAACGTCCCTCTCACTTCCTCTTACTGTGTGTGAGGGACGTGTGCAGTCACGTCAGCGAGCAGAGCGATAGCATTTAGCATTAGCATAGAGATAGCGAGTAGTTGGGGGGGTGAACGACGATTTCAGAGAGACAGTTTGATGAGATGGTCCACAACCATACGATATGAAAACATATCCACACGGAGCTGTTGCTCCGGCACCCGTCTGTCGAAGAATTTGGAGACTGGAAAAAGATAAAAGAGAGGTTGGGCTATCTCCGGCGACGCTACCTTGAGTGCCTAAAACAAAATAAGAAGACTGAAGCTTCACCAACCAAAAGTCCTTTCTACGACCAACTGGATGCTGTTCTTGGTAAGATTGCATCGCTTATTCCACCTGTATGAATGTGAATTGACAGAAACCTTGATTATTGAAGAGAACGTTAGCTAATTGTGCTCTTAAAAGTAGCCACAGTGGCTGGCTAACGTTAGCTTCACGCTAGCTGCACTAGTGGCCAGCTGTTTAACGTGAGGATAACAATGTACACAAACGTGTTGTGGTATTTGGGCACTTGTAGCTTACTAAGGTTTTTAATCGTTTTCAGGTAGCCGACCAATGAACAATCTGGGAGACCTGCGGACGGATAGAGGGAGTTCAGACGAGGAATCTGTCGATGTGTGTCGTAAGTACATTTACAGTGATTCTCAAAATGTGGTCCGGTGTTTCAGTTTGTAACGAGACCGGATCAAGTCGAGACCGCGTCTACTGTTGTCCTAGTAACAGCAGATGTTGTCCCACCGACTCCCACGGCGAAAGAACGCGTAGCTGTCCTCGTCAATGCCGTTTTTTTTTTCATATCATATCACAATACCAAAACATACCGATCTGATTCTTGTTTGGATGAAGAAACGTCAGGCAAACGAACACTGACGTTGCGTTGTGGACGGCTCGCCGTTGGTTTTGTTGTTGTTGTTGAGGAAAAGGAAGACAACCACTTCCTGTGTCAGTCTCTCTAACAATAGATTTACACGTTTTTATAAATGCAACTATTTGCCATTGGAGTCGGAGTCAACATGTGTAAGGTACAATCACTATTCAGCCCATTCAAAGCGTGCAAATAAACGCATCAATGAATTAATAAATATATAAATAAATGTTCGTCCCTACTGGGATTCGAACTCTTCCCAATGTCAGCATAAATACACCAGACAGGCGCTTACTCCGGTGCGCCATTCTTTTCACAATAAAAAGGTACCATAAACAACACATAGAGCATAGAGTATACAACCAGTCATTTAAAAAAACAAAACAGACATGGTCACTAGATACATCAGATCAACTTGAGACCTCAGTCACCACACTGATTTTTTTGTACTGGTCTCCAACACGGCTGTTTACTACAGATTTGTTTCTAAAATATCTCACCATGATCATCTATTATTCATTATGTTATAGGCTACTTAGAAATAGTAAATGTGACGCACGATAGGTTAGATAAACTGTTTATAACATGACCAATTATAGAGAAAATATGGCCAAAAGTGTCTGAAACCCCACATTACAGTGACGTGATTATTGACCAGTCAATTTTAAATGTCCTACAAATTATTGAAGCTAATGTTTATGTAATCTAATCACCTGGAAATAGTATGTTGTAAGATACAGTTGCAGTCGCTGCACAGAAAATGGCAGTTCAAGGCATGTCCATTTAGAGCTCTGGTCTCCATTAGGAGCGGTGCTCCTCCCATTGACTGAAAATTCCACTACCGTGCGAGGTCTCCAACTGTAGTAAAACGAAAGAAAACGATTTCGCTACTCATCGAAACAAAGGCTGTTTTGTATTGCTGAAAAACTATTCTCCACGGTGGGTTACATCTCAGCACACCACCTTCTCTGTATAATGCACTTTTTGGGCAGAAAATAAAACATGTCCACCAGACGGAATTATTTAAATTACTCACCTGCGCCCTCTACAGATCTGGTCAATATAAATAACCATTAATCATTAGGCCTAGCATTGATCATAAACGAACAGTTTATCTAACATATCATGCGTCACATTTACTATTTCTAAGTAGCCTATAACATAATGAATAATAGATGATCATGGTGAGATATTTTAGAAACAAATCTGTAGTAAACAGCCGTGTTGGAGACCAGTACAATAAAATCAGTTTGGTGACTGAGGTCTCAAGTTGATCTGATCTATCTAGTGACCATGTCTGTTTTGTTTTATAACGACTGGTTGTATACTCTATGACTTGTTTATGGTACCTCTTCGTTGTGAAAAGAATGGCGCACCGGAGTAAGCGCCTGTCTGGTGTATTTATGCTGACATTGGGAAGAGTTCGAATCCCAGGAGGGAATGAACATATATTTATTATTTCATTGATGCGTTTATTTGCACGCTTTGAATGGGCTGAATAGTGATTGTACCTTACACATGTTGACTCCGACTCCAATGGCAAATAGTTGCATTTATAAAAACGTATAAATGTATTGTTAGAGAGACTGACACAGGAAGTGGTTGTCTTCCTTTTCCTCAACAACAACAACAACAAAACCAACGGCGAGCCGTCCACAACGCAACGTGAATGTCTGTCTGGCGTTTCTTCATCCAAACAAGAATCAGATCGGTATGTTTTGACATTGTGATATGAAAACAAAAAACAACAGGCATTGACGAGGACAGCTACGTGTTCTTTCACCGTGGACAACATCTGCTGTTACTAGGACAACAGTAGACTCGGTCTCACTTTAATCTGGTCTCGTCTTAATCTTTGTCACCGGCCAAAAGCCCGTTCTATGATGAACTGGATGCTGTTCTTGGTAAGATAACATGTCGCTTCTTCCACTTCTATGAATTTGAATTGACAGAAACCTTGATTATTGAAGATAACGTTAGCTAATTGTGCAGTAATTGTAAAGTAGTCATCAACAGTGATGTTGCTAGGTTTTCAATGTAATGGGTCCTGGGATGCAAGGGTGGTCTTTTAGATGGGTCCCAGGGACATTTTATGGGTCCCCAATTACACGTCCCCCCCCCTATCGTTTTCTTTGATCTCCAATCTCCATATCTTCTATGCGTGTGTGACTGTGTACATTATATCCTGATGCAGTGGATCTCAACCTTTTCAGGCAGCGACCCCCCAAAATAATCATATTTTAACTGGGGACCCCCCACCCTGAGGAATTAGGAGTTGAGGCACTTAATTTAGTTTGATTCAGTTCCACAGATACATATTGTGAAAATAGCAGATCTAGATCAGTGCGACCCGTTCCTGCTTTTCAAGACCGATACCGATATATATACATATATTAAAAAATCATAAATATATTTTTTCAAATGTATATGATTCTGTAGTATTAGCACACCTTATGGTAAGAAATACTAGTAGTGGGCAACAGGTGGATTTAACATACCTTTGACCAATAGAATACATTTAATCATAGAACCTTTTAATCATTATTATTATTTTATTTTGTATTATTTATGAATGTAGAATTTATTTTTACTATTTATTGTGTAGACTGAAAACACTGGCTTACAGTGGAAGTATTGGCAAATAAAGAAATAGGAATTCAAGAAATAATGAAGACAAATACTGACAATGCCTATGAACATTGGCTTGCAGTTATTGCACATAGTCAACATGCAATAATACTATTAGGCTTGTCATTGAGAAAGGAAAATAAAGTTGTCTTTTTGAGGAGAAGTGGAACCTTATAAGTCACTTTAAGTTTAGCATGAGGGAGAGGGTCTACCCTCTTCAGGGAATTAATTGTTATGATATCTCTAAGCTACAGAAAACATCCAGTTGCCTATTAAACATACACAAGACACAGACGATAGACAACCGGTTACTTACAGCTGCCATTAATTAGTGCTTTTGTTTGCCTTTGTGGTCAAATCAGGGTCAAATGCATAGGATCAACGAGCCATCGTTAACCTGCTAATGTTACACAGCTGATTGGCAACATGCATTAATCCACCACATACATCACTCTGATCTCCAAGCAAGTGGGAGAACACTCTAAAATCGGGGGTTTTACTTTGGCTGGTCAATTTAAGATGACAACAGCAACAGAGATTAGTAGTAGACCTGTATGTATGATGATCAGTTATTATTCCAGACAGTGGTCTATCCAAGACGTTTTAACACGTTTAAGAGCAGGTCCTCATGCCGTCTCTCTCTCTCTCTGTGTGTGAGTAGCGTAGACTAACAGCGAGGGGCTGTGCTGCTGCTTCTGCCACACAACGCCGTTTAACCGAGTTATACTTCTCCAGTACAACGGTGTCTAACCGGAGAGTTATACTTCTCCACCAACGGTGCCTAACCGAGAGAGTCCATATAGATCACAGCTGACAAATATTATATATTATCGGAGCTAATCGGAGCTGCGTCCCATGGACGCACTAGAGTTGTCATGAATGCGTCCTTTCGCAATATGGTGCGTCAGCGACGCAGGACGCAGGCCTACGAGCATCTCTGCATCAAGGTATGTATGGCTGGCTAACGTTAGCTTCACGCTAGCTTCAAACTTTAATATACCACGACCCCATATTATGGGCGACCCCCCCCCCCCCCCCCCCCGATCTAATTTTAACTCCGCGAGGGTACAGATGGAACCAAATGTTCCAAACATTCTGTGTCGTGGATCCAGTGATCAGAGTAAAGGAGAAGCGGTCCATTTAACATTCTGATGCTTTAAAAAAAACAAATCTTAAGATGAAGCAGCAGGGAAGCGAGGCTGTGCACTTAGTATTTCAGCTTTCGGGTCAACCATAAAAGTAGACATGCTCAAGGCATTTTTTTACTTGAATACGTGAGCTCCTCAAAAGCCAACTAGTCGTCTAATATGTTGTTGACTCCCCACCAGGACTAGCAGTGACATGGCTGCAGATGACAAGTCCTCCTCTTCGTCCTCTACGGAGTGGAGCGTAGAGCCGCCTGTCCTGTCTCCCGCCAGTCCCTCACACCTGACGCATTTCAAGCCGTTAACGCCAGAGCAGGATGAGCCACCACTGCGCTCAGCATACAGCTCCTTTGTCAACCTGTTCCGCTTCAACAACAAAGGTCAGCGATACACGCACGCAGAAGCATCAGTGAAGAGCTGGTGATGTGAACTTAAGCCACATCCATTTTATCCAGTAGTTCTTGCCTGCTGCTGGAAGTTAAAAGGAAATAATAATTTTTTGATTGATTGATGTACTTTATTTAGTAAGACATGAGAACAGTACATGACAGTACATAACAGTACATGGAAGTACAAATTCGCAATACAAGGTCTACTAAACTGGATAGCTCAGTTAAGCACGTAGCTTGTTTAAGATGAGATCCCCACGCACACAAATCATGATGACATATAAGAGACAGACAGACAGATATACACGCTACTATACAGAATGTCATACAATCAGTTTACAGGTTACTGGTATGAAGGGTGAAAAATATGTACAAAAAAAGAAAGAGAGAGGGGGGGGGGGGTAGGTTAGGTTAGGACATGGGGTAGGTTAGGACTTGGACAGGGGCCATTTTTGAATTGCAGCCTCCTGAAGGTGTATCTTTAGGGCATTTTTGAAAGTGAGTAGGGTTTTACACTCCTTTACTCTTTTTGGTAGGGCATTCCACATTTTAGATGAATAGCATGAGAAAGAGTTCATTCCCTTTGTTGTGCCAAATCTGGGTTGAACATGGTTTGTGGAGCTGCCTCTGGTGTTATGATCATGGACTTGAT
Source organism: Gymnoscopelus microlampas (assembly GCF_963454915.1). Classification (NCBI taxonomy): domain Eukaryota; kingdom Metazoa; phylum Chordata; class Actinopteri; order Myctophiformes; family Myctophidae; genus Gymnoscopelus; species Gymnoscopelus microlampas. The sequence goes on from NC_139951.1 coordinate 51,517,017, forward strand.
TAACATTTTGGAAGTATTTTCAATGGCTTGTCAAAAGCTTGCCAAATCAAATTTCTGTTTTAAGTGAAAGGTCAACATTGTAATTGTTAATTTTGTCATTAGTGAAGTAGGCCTAAGAAGCTTGAATAATATGCCATTTTGTAAATGTATCTAAATCTGCTGCAGGAGAAAGGGAAAAGATGCATAAAAGCCTGCTTTCCTCAATTGCATCTAAGTGATTTGTAGGAAAAAGGAGACTTGGAATCTTACCAAAGTCATGTCAGTTTATCTTACCAAAGTCATGTCAGTTTATAAGACTGCAGTTGCACTGTTGGAAAAGGCTCCATGAGCCGGCCTGCCTGCCACGTGACTCGTCATGTGTGTGGATTCCTGTGCTGCCTGCTACTGTAGGAACACCCCCCTCAGTGTTCAGAGGTTTTGAACACTGTGCTATATTGTCTTTCAGAAATTCCTTCTTGTGATGTGATCCTTCTTCTACAATGACCCGAGGGACTAACCTTGTTGATGTAACAGCTGAAGGAAGTGGAAATTGATCAGTATTGATCAATGTCAGTGATGCTGACACTTTTGTTTTCTAGTGGTGTTCTTCTCTACTTCCATATGAGTTCACCTTCTTTTATCTATATGATCCTGTCCTGGTGAAATAGTCGAAACAACAAACAATTATGTTTTTCCCTAATTTAGGCTCAAGTGAAGGAGAATAAGGACCTCCCCAGACCATATCATCATGGTCTGGGGAGGAGTGTTATCAATAGATAATCTACTCTTCTCTCTGCTACTCTTTCTGTTTCTATCTCTCTCATTCTGTCCTTGTGTCTGTAGAAGAGGGACGTCCTCCGTCGGCAGGCTCAGAAAAGCCGGATTCTGGGTCTTCGTCCCCACAAAGAGACAGGAGTAGCTGGTCCTCCAGCCCCACCCCCTCTGTTCACAGCTCTGGCTCATACCGCAAACAACACCCTGAGCTTCTCCCACGCACCGTAACACACACACACTCAACTTCAACAACCTCAACTTTATTGTCCCATCACAATTTTACAGGTATAGAGTGGGTGAAATACAGTACTTTTTCGTACAAGCTCCCATCACAAACACACAGACACATACAAACAAGGGTTTTTTCAAAGAAAACCTCTAAGGAAAAACAAGGATCTAGTGTAATTGGGAGAAAAAAATCTGGGTTCATAGTTCCATAAAATGAATTAATTGGAAAGAGTCATGCTTTTTAATAGGATCTAGGTATCTTTCAAGGAATTATCACTGTTATAACAGTTAAAGGGATAGTTCGCCCCCAAAATACTTTTTTCCTATCGATTAGTCACCCCATTGAATTCATGGATATTTTTTAGTTTTTGTCGCATTCCAAAGCCAATAATTTCATGACCAGCAGCGGTTAAGGTCGGAGACACAAAGAGTCTCCTTTGTGTCTCCTACCTCATGGGTCCCAACCCCACTTATAGGAGCGGCTACACCGCTCAAAAAGTACGTACAGTAATTGAAACTGATATATCATGAAACAGTCACTGGCATTTGATCACTAGCATTGTGTTGGAGTGCTCACACACAGACAGACAGACAGACAGACAGACAGACCAGATCAATGTGTTTTTTACTTCATTATAACTAGTTGGCCTGGTCATTTTGATCTAAACCTTCACCAACTTGTTTGCAGGGCCCTCCAAAAGGCCAATATGGGTTCTTTCCACATTTGATGATGCAATACCCCTAACTGTAAACTTTGGCCTTTTATTGAAGTCTCTCTCTTGCAGTGAATAAACCAATCAGTGATAACATAGTGTCTTGGTAGACAGAAGCCAGACAGCTGTAGCTGGAGTAGAAGGTTAGCTGCCCTATTAAAGGTTGTCATGTGAATGCCTCCCATTATTTGGACTGGATCATACATTTGATGTTACCAACCATAGGATTGCATCCACTGAGGTAGGAAACGACAGCCCTATTCCAAAACACTATATCATAATATAATTCTATATTACTCAAAGTTTGCTATGAGCATTCTATATCTGTTGCACATTTTAATGCTAAAACAGAAATTCATTTTGACACCATCTACAGTAAATGACTGAACTTCTAGTGTTCCATGAGCTTTTTTAATCTGTGCTATCTGTAATTTGAAAGATGTCCCTCTTTTCAAATGGCTCATTTTGGAATCAAACTAAATAATGTGTCTAGAATGTCTCGTTTGTTACACCAAGTGATCCGCTCTAATATTCTTTGGTTATGGCTTTTCATAGACAGCAGTAAGTATCTTATGCTTCTCTGAAGTCTGACATTTATGGAGGTTTGAAAAACATGTTTCACCTTTGAAAAAGACAGAACATGAATGGAAACACCATGGCAGACTGTAACATCCATTCTCATGTCTTTTCTGATTACAGTGGATTGGCCAGGTGAGGCTCTTCTGTGCTGTGTGGTTTGCTAATTATACTTTTGTCCAGGCATTAACTACTTGGTCTCACAGAATAGCCTAATACCAACACTTACAGTATGTGTCTGTGCATGTGAGTTTGTTTTGCAATGTGTGTGTGTGTGGTAATTTACTTAATTATTGGCATTTGCAATGGAGTGCTTTCTACTGGTCGCCCAGATGTTCAAAGTGGTAATAATAACTGGAAAGATGTTTGTGATTAATCATTTGCGAGCTAACCCTTTAATTCTACACAAATGACAACGTTTTTTGTTGTTTCTTGCCTAATCAATTTGGTCACATTCAAAACTAATTAGAATGTAGTTGTTGCATTGTCAAATTCTCACAGTTCTAGCTCTGTTTTGTTATAACGGTCAGTCCTATGGTAAGCTTTGATGAACGCAAGCTTTAGAGAACATTTTTTATTTTTTCTGTTAATTATTTACATTGTTTTTTTTATTTAACTGGGATAATTGACAATGTGGCAACATTGATTTTTAGATAAAGAAATCATGCACTGTCTTTTTTAGTTATCTTGTGTGTGTGTGTGTGTGTGTGTGTGTGTGTGTGTGTGTGCGTGTGCGTGGCTGTGTTTTCTTAGAGGGACGCAGGAAATCTGAAACCCCTCTGGGAAGTCATGACCCTCGCACAGCTGTGCAACTCCGTACGGCTCTGAAGAGGCTAAAGGAAATCATGGAGGGAAAGAGCCAGGTATGAAATCAAACACCCCCGAAGTAAAATCAATCGTGTGTCAGTGTCACACGTTTTGCCAGACCCTTGAAATGTTCTTTACACCACCTGCTTGATCTAAAGCGATATCTGTTATTATAGTCGCACGTTTTTGATGTTTCACACCATTGCATTCAAAGCCTGCGGCTCGTGACTATGAGGTCAGTGCAAAGACACAGTGTTTTGTGGTGATTTGTTGTCCACTAGGACAGCGATCTGAAGCAATACTGTATGCCAGACAGTCAGTGTAAGGAGTGTTACGACTGTAATGAGAAGTTCACTACCTTCCGCCGCCGCCATCATTGCAGACTGTGTGGCCAGATCTTCTGCAGCCGTTGCTGCAACCAGGAAATCCCTGGAAAGTCCATGGGCTACACAGGTGAGTGCTGCTGGAGGGAGATGATACTATTAAAGCTACAATCTGGGACTTTAACCTGAGCACTCTTCCTTTGAGCGGTGCGTGTGTGTTGTTTGTGCATGAGACGACAAAGTATTTTATACAATATCATTTAATATTCTCTGAATGGTGGTGTTTGTAAAGTAATGATGATTAACTTCAATTAAATTTGAATTGAATTTTACTTAAATGGAAAAGGGGCTTGTTAGGAATAATTCAGTTACCAACTAAGAAAACACAAAGGTCTTTCTTTCTATATTCCATACTGCCCCTCCCTTCTCCCTCTCCCTCTCCCTCTCTCTCTCTTTCTCTGTGCGTGCATGTAGGAGACTTGCGGGCATGTACCTACTGTCGTAAAATAGCGCTAAGCTACGCCCATTCTGCTGACTCGGGTTGTTCCATTGGCGAGGACCTGAGCGCTCTGTCGGACTCTCCCTGTTCTGTGTGTGTGTTGGAGCCCAGCGAGCCACGGACCCCTGTGGGAGGACGCAAGGCCAGCAGGAACATCTTCCTAGAGGAAGACCTGGCCTGGCAGAGGTGAACACAAGCTTACACATTTAGGACTAAATGGAGTTTTGGAATCCTGTTGGGCCACTGTTAAATCCAGTGGAATTTAAAAACAGTTAATTGAAACTTCAAAGTTTTTAAAAAGATTTCATACAATTGTCTCTGTACTCCTGGGTTTCGATCCGCTGTGGATCTTCTTCAGGTCATATGAACATGCACTCCTGTTGACTTCCTAGGCAGCAGATTGTAACAGGAAACACTTGTGAATGTGTTTCTTGTTCAAATCTTCTGCCGAACCAATCAAACAAAGTTATGGTAAACTGAACCGGAACAGGAAACGGGTATGCCTCCTTCTAGAACCTTGGGGCTACAGTTGTGCACAGAGCCTATTGGCCATGTTTGCCAGTAGGAAGCCAGCAGGGGAGGGCGATCTCTCGCACTAGTGACTCCTACAGGTTGGGGGGCCTGCAAGTGGAACTGGGAGGGATATTGTGTTGCTCTGCACACATTACACCTACCCCATACTGTCGGGTAAAAACATGTGTGACCTCATCAGAGGAGACGTGGTTGTCTATACCCTACCAAAGAGCAACAGTAGTAAGGCTGGGTGATATGGACAATATCAAATATCACAATATGTTTGACCAAATAGATATTGGTATGGTAATATGACGAAATTGTAGGGATGACTGTTAGTGCTTTCACAAATATTTACACAATGAGGTTTTTGATAAACAATCATTAGTACTGCCTATATAATAACTAAGTGTGTAAAGACAAATAATAGAACTGCTAGAACAGTCAGTTAGGTTCACAAAAGTACGTCACTTTACTTTGAATGCAGCCTTTAAAACACTTACCAAATTACGATATCCAAAAACCCAGACAAGATCTAATCTCATAATCACAATATCAATATAATGTCTCTATATTCCCCCAGCCCTAAAGTAACAGGGGCTATACACATGGGGGGGAATTGGCAATGGCTAAAGTCGGGGGGGGGGGGGGGGCTCTGGTGAGTATAGTATCAGAGATACATGGCATGCTGCATGTTTCCTCCTGTGTGAATCCATGCCTGCCTCCACTCTTTTGCTGTACATCGGAATTGGAATATTTGCCTGTCCTGAATCCACCCTGCATGACAAACCATATTATTTACTTTACATTAGATTTGAGCTTATGGATGCACCATATTTGATTATTATACAATTGGACTTCTTATTAGCATGCATGGTTTATATTCATACACAGTATGTCATGTTAGAATTCTAATTTAGATACACAAACCATTTTTTTGTTTTTCTACCCATTTATTTTGCCTTCCTTGATTGTTATTCTACTTTATTTCCCCCTCTCTGATTTATGGTATACTTGTTGAAATGTCTGCTATGCTTCCTTGCCGTTGTGTGCTGCTTTTTTTGTTTGCTGTGCATTGTCAAGATTCACTGGGATCAGTCATCAATGGCATGTTGAGATTATAAAATCCAGTTCAATCCCTTTGACAGTTTCCAATCCGTTGCCTAAATGGGATGATCTAAACATTAAAAAGCCTTGAATTTATAAGAATATATAAGGTTCTAGCAAGTGATTCCGACATTATTTGGTTCAGAGGAGCCATTGCAACTGAAAGAAGTCAAACCCTCAAGGATATATGGAGAGAAGGAGCCATTTTAGACATATCCACTTAATCACTCACCGTAGAGATTAATACTGATAAGGCCTTGGTATGTGCCGACAACATTGTTTATCAAGAGGCCTCGTTGAAGCTTCTCTCTCATGTAGTTTCTCTTCAGTTTCTTTCCAGCCATTTATGGGGTTAGGTTTTAATCACATTTACCATGCATAAAAGGGAGATCAACTGTAAAAGAATGTTAATTAAAGTTTCTGTCTGAGGTCTCATTTAACAGTGCTTGTATTTTGTGCTCCAGTGCTTGTGTTTGTGAATGTAAAATAGCATTCATGTCTCTTTGACTGACTCAATCAATGTGCACCTTCTACTTGTGTATCTTTTGACCTGTCTCAAAGAAAATCTTTTCCCCCTCTCTCCTGGCATAGAAAAACTCCTATTGGGATGAGAAAGAAGTGAGTCTTGCTTCCTGTTTTCTTTTTTTCTTCAACGTTTCACATCTGTTTCGCCTTTAGCTTCCTGTAAATGGAGTCTGATTCATTTTACCTCTACTTACATTTGTCTTTAGTACACATCTTATTGACGTACACACTGTACCTTTAAATACAGCTGGTGTTGCATAACGAATCAAGGGGAGTGAAATGATCACAGTTGCTAAAGGTTAAGTTGTGTGTGTGTGTGTGTGTGTGTGCGGTAGCAGCAGCAGCTTGATTCATCAGGAGTCACAGAACAGTGGCCTCAGCTCCAGATTGTCAACACTACAAGAAGACGTAGGCAAATCACCTGCTAGGAAGAGGTCAGTTGCTTCTCTGAGTGGTAGATTCCACCTTGATTCAGCATTCTTTGGGTTCAGCGGTCAGACTGCCTCCTGCGTGATTTCCCCTGCAGATCTGCCAGTGTGACCAATCTGTCCCTAGACCGGTCTGGCTCCTCCAGGGTGCCCTCCTATGACAGTTCAGTTAGCCCGCAGACCAGTCGCGCCATGTCCAGCACCAAGACGGGCACCAAGCAGGACCACAGCGAGGAGGAGAGAAAGATCCTTCTGGTGATCAATCTCTGTTCTATGTTCATTTTACCAAGGAGAAAAACAAAGGAAATCTGACAAAGATGCTTACATGTATAAATTGAAAGATTTAGTAGAAATCTAATCGAGTTAAAGTCCTTTATTTGGAATATGATTATGCATTATATTACCACGCATGTAAGTGCCCTCACTTGTCAAAAATATAACACGACTGACATTTTACCATTTTAAACCTCGCGTCCCTACTCTGGGCATGTCATAATAGGAGACCATTCAGCAAAAATGGGCAAACATTTGGAAAAAATTGCAGATCTACAAATTTGGTAGTAGAAAAAGTATATAGGGTTTTAAGTGGTTAATTATTGATGTATGACCATCAGGACTCATCCCAGCTGAAGGAACTGTGGAAGAAGATCTGCAACAACAACACAGGGATGGAGTTCCAGGACCACCGCTACTGGCTGAGGACCTACCCAAACTGTATTGTGGGAAAGGAGCTGGTCAACTGGCTGCTGAGGAGTGGCACCATCTCCACGAGGTACATCTTCTGGAACCTGTTTCCATGGACGTTAGGTTAAGAAAGCTATAAGAGATGAAACTGGCCACTCCCGAGTCTGATGTTCTGTAAGAGCAAAATGGCCGCCATGTGAATATGGTAAATGAAAATGCTCCACTTCCCGAGAGAAATTAAACTTATCTTGTCTTGTCCATCCTGTTCCCCTCTGTGTTGCAGGGCCCAGGCTATAGCCATAGGCCAGGCATTGGTAGATGGGCGCTGGCTGGACTGTGTCACTCACAATGACCAGCTGTTCAGGGATGAGTACGCTCTCTACCGCCCACTCCAGGTAGTCAATGGAAAACATTGGGAGTGGTGAAAGAAAACAAATCAATACTTTTTTAGGCAGCTTACAAACCACATTGCCTCTAATTTATTTTCCTGATCCTCAGAGCACAGAGTTCTCAGAGACGCCATCTCCAGACAGCGTCAATTCCGTGGAGGGGCACTCGGAACCATCCTGGTTCAAAGACATCAAGTTTGATGATAGCGACCCGGAGCAACTCGCAGATGACAACGATTACACCTCTAGTGTGTATCACAGGTGGCATCTTTTTAACCGAATACCTTTGATATCGATATTATGATTGATGTTAATTGACTGTGTGAGTAGTATACTAGAAGTAGACTTGGTCTTTAGGACTGGAGTTAACCCATTAAGACCGGGGACGCATCTGCGTCTCATTTTAAGGTTTCTTTGGGCTATTCAAAAATAGCAGATATACAAGCTCATAGCACGGCACCGAGTGCCGCGCTACGAGCTTATAGATCTGCTATTTTTGAAAAATCGTTGTTTATATATATATTTTTTTTTAATATATTTTTTTTAAAACTGTTAGGATTTAGATTTTTTTAAAGAATCGCCTCAGGTCTTAATGGGTTGGGAACACTGTTGTAAGGTATACCGTTAATATGTAACCTGATTAGGGCTTCACCCAGTCTTAGACTAGCTGTCTTTAATTTGGTTGTACAGGGTAAAATCCCAGTAGCCTCCTGATGATTTCTCATCTGCTATGTCTCTCTCTCCCCCTTCTCTCCCTCTTTCTTTCTCTCTCTTGTGTCTTTCTCTCTCTCTCTCTCTTTCTTTCTCTTGTGTCTTTCTTTCTTTCTTTCTTTCTTTCTGTGTGTGTTTCCTTTGCCCAGACTCAGCCAGCCCCAGCAAGAGGACATCGGTCAGCAGTTTCCAGTCTGCTGTGGACAGCGACTCGGCAGCCTCCATCAACCTGAACATGGAACAAGATAATGTTAACTTCCACATCAAGAAGCAGTCCAAGTATCCCCATGTACCTCTGCCTGCCGAGCAGAGAGGTAAGTAGACGCACACATTATTCTCGCATAATCGCATTGAGAGGAAACTCTCATCTGCTTGACAAACAAGCTGTTTTTATACTTGCTGAGGTGAAACTACAGTATATTTATATTAGTTCATTCATCTCTGCATCTTTTTCTCTTGTCGCTATACATATATCAGCTGAGTTTTTGGTGTCTGAGGACGGAGGACAGAGCATTTCCATCAGTGATGCGTTCATCAAGGGTTAGGAATTCCCCACTTCCTCTTTTGTTTTTATCAAAGTAATATTGAATGTTAGAAGACTTTACGGTGACCAGGCTAACGCTGGCTCTTTCCACAGAATCTCTGTTTAACCGTCGTGTGGAGGTGAAGGCCAAAGAGATGCTGTTCACTCCTCTGGGTTGGCATCACAGTTCTCTGGACCAGCTCCGAGAGGAGAACGGGGAGAAGGCCATGGAGCGACTGCTGTTAGTAGAGACATTGGTCCCATGTTTAACATAGGGCTTATCTTCTTCGATTACTGTTTTGATTAATTGAATGATCAAGAAGTGCGTTTCTGTTGGGATATTCTTTTTTTTAAATATATATATATATATATGAACGTGAAAAAATGCGACTAGATTTTCTTTGATAATTGACTAGCCTGGTTAAGCACTTAAACCTTATTTTATACTTGATTATTTGAATAATTTCACATTTCGGTCTGTACACAGTCAAATATCTGTATATCGCAACACTCCAGAATGCAGTCACTAAATGTTTGTTGGTATCATTCCAATAAATTTCTCATGAGAGTAGCTTGATGGACTGGAAAGTCTTAAGAACTTTCTGTATACGTATGAATGCTATTGATGATTTATTTTAATTTTTTTAAGCATCTTCCCATCTCCGTCTGTCTCCCCACCTGCAGTTCGGCCAACCACAGCCAGATGATGGCGCTACTGCAGCAGCTGCTCTACAGCGAGTCTTTGTCCCTGTCATGGCGAGACATCATCGTCCCTGTGGTCCGACAGGTGGTGCAGACCGTACGGCCCGATGTCCGTAGCTGCGACGATGACATGGACATCCGACAGCTGGTCCACATCAAGAAGGTAAAATGCCATTCCTGTTATTACTGGTGAGACTGGATTCAGATGTCACATGGCAAGAGATTTGCTGGCTGCTATGCTCACGCACCTTTATATCTTATCTCAGGTACCATGTGTAAATATGTAGACAATTTGTTTTTAGTTTCTTTGTTCTTTCTTGTTTTGATCTCCTTTGCCCCCTTGCCCCCCCCTCTTCTTCCCTTTTTTTCTTCTATGGAAATAACGATACGATGGGAACTATGCACGAAAACTGATTTCACCCACTTCTTTACTTCTGTAAACCTGTGATGTGACAATAAAGCTGATTCTGGGACCCAGGAGATGGCGCCATTGGAGGAGATGACCTACCACGCCGGCAATGGACCACACTGAACCGTCTACGAACTGGGGTCGGTCGCTTTAAAACATCAATGAAGACGTGGGGCTTGGCGGACAGTGCGGCATGCGAGTGCGGTGACCTTGAGCAGACCGCCGACCATATAATCACCATCTGCCCCTTATGTAGACCACCCTCGGAAGCCAGCCTCTTTGACCTAGGACCAGAGATGCGGGCATGGCTACACGACACTGAGTTGGACCTCTGACGTTACACGAAAGAAGAAGAAGAAGGGAAAAAAGGAGGGGGCCAAGTATAGACCCCTGGGGGGTTTAAGTGGTGAACGTGGATGCTTGTGTTTGAATATACTGTAACAAGACCATTAGTTTTATATGATACGAGTTCGAGACTTGATTTGTTATCTTATAAATAACTAATACAGCTTAAATCTCCACTTTCTTTTCCCCTCAGATTCCTGGAGGGAAGAAGTTTGACTCATCCGTGGTGAATGGTTTTGTTTGCACTAAGAACATCGCCCACAAGAAGGTACAGCAGGCCAACCACCCATTTCCCCTGAAACAGAAATGTCTTAATTAAACGCTATATATTTTGTTGTACGATACATTCCGAAAATATCTGATCTACACGCTCACAACACAACTTGTTGTGAGCTTGCAGAGTGCAGCATGTGTATGTAAATGTACTCTGTAAATGTGTTGGAGATCTGCAATCTTCCATAAAATGTTGACAAATCTTCTCTTTGAAAATATTTAAAAATTGGGTCTGCACAGCATTTAGGGATCGTTGACATGAAAACCACTGAGTTACACAAACGATAGCCTCGATCTCCAGACTTTTATTGTTTAGTTTTGCTAAAAAATAAAAGCCTGGAGGAACGCGTCGGTGTACCCGGTATAGACCAATTATTTGTTTACAAACATTGGGACTGGACGTACAGGTGACTGTTTCATGTAATCAATTCCCAACAGATCCCCAAACCTGCTGTTTTGGGGTGAGCTTGTTTCAGTTCATTCAACCTCCTCTGTGTGTAGGCTAGTGGGGTGCGCCCTGGCGACACATATATACTTCATCGCGTAACGGTATTGCGCAACGAGAACAGCTGACATACAAGCTCACAACCGCGTCACGGATGAGACCGCTGTGAGCTTGGAGATCTGCTATTCTCGGCCGTTAGGCTCTGCGCGCGACACCTTCGCGGGACGGAGCATAAATTAGTCTTGACGGGCTGCAGCTGCGCGAGCCAAGCAGGTTCTGATGCCATGATCATAGAGCGCTCCCTCCGTTCCTATGACAGCCACTGGAGGTGGAGTTTTGAGGACAACTGCTTTGAATTGTTATTATTATTTACACACAACAGAAACCAAGGATTATATATTTCAAGAGCGAGAGATCACAGTAAAAATCCTAAGCATTCTTCCTCCACACTGGGAGAAAAACATCATCTGATAGTTTGATAGGATGCATTTTTACACGTGAGACTGTGACCACTTTTACATTGCATCTTATGAGCGGTGGGGTTCTTTTGCTGCCGACCTGCGTGCGCATACTGTTTCGTATCAGTGTGACGTCGTCTGTTAAGGCGTCTATAGGAAGTGTTTCATTTCCCCAACCAACCAGAGTGCAGTGGGCGTCGCTCGTAATGTTGTGTTAACGGGGCGGGGGTTGACGGACAGATCGGTGAACCAATGGGATGCAGCCGCATCACTCTGCGGCTCTATACACCCGCCCCTCTATACACGAAATCAGGAGCGTTGGTGCAGCCTACACAAACGACATACACAAACATACGTGCTTCATCAGGTTCATTTCTAAAAGGAAGTGATCTTACATTCATTTATAATGGGCTGTAGTATTGACTAACCTGCCCCCATCACACAGCTCAGCAAATCATAATATTACTTTACAAGTCAATGTCACACAAGCACAGATAAATACAAAAAGTTTATACAATTAGTAGGCTACATAGTATAATACACAAACATAAATGGGATATAAAAATGTTTTTAAACGGTTATCAATGATCTGTGACATAAAGTAATAGCTGACCCACCCAATCTGTCCTGAAGGTTAAAGACATACAAACAAAAATGGGCAGTCAGATAAGAGAACTCGAGGGATATTCATTAAAGAGATTACAATCCAAAATAACCTTATGAAAAGGGCAACTCTAAAAAGGAACATAGTTCTATTTTTAAATAAATGGTCTTCCTCTCATTTAATCATTTAAACCCTAAGATTTCATTGAGTTTGTTACATAAATCCAATAGGTCTACCCCTACAGTGACAGTATTGTAAGGCTCCTGCCTAGGGTCGGTGACTTTACTTTGTTCTTGCCACCAGCACCTCCCACTCTAGATGTGCACGAGTACTCTCCAATTAAATACAGTATAAAATGTCCCCTGTCGACCACGTGATGGAAAACACTGTATGCTTTACCATTTACTTCCACCTGGCACCGTTTACATTTCTATTCATCTCCTTCATCCAAGTCAGAAAGCAGTGAGGAGATTAGCAATTCAGGTTAGCAATTTCAGAAACAATAAAATAACATTGTAATGCTATTTTTTTTTCAATAGCAAAAATAGCAAACTTACAAGCTCACAACGCATTCCATCTACATAAGCTTGTAGATCAGCTATTTTAACGACACCTTTGTGCAACAAATTAGGACCATTAAGTGGTTAATCAGAAAAAAATAAATTACAATTATTTCACATAAATTCTTTGATATATAAACAACTTTATATATATAATTTTTTTTAACTGCACTTCTCGTTTATCAATCGAAATTGTAATCAATAAAAGAATCGCTAAGAAAATAATCAATAGTTGCAGCCCTATTCCTCTGTACAAACTATTGCACATTTTTGCTTTCTTTTCAGTTATTAGGTAATCGATGATACTGTACGCCCGCTAGGTCACTGTTGATTCATTCAGCTGTCTATGTTCTCAGTACTTTTCCCTCTGTTTTGTTTGCATTTACAGCAAGTCCTGGAAAGGGTGAGTCGGATGACCCAGGGAGACCTGGTGATGTCCATGGACCAGCTCCTCACCAAGCCTCGCCTGGGCACCTGTCACAAGTTCTACCTGCAGCCCTTCACGCTTGCCAACAGTGAGTAGCACCTCTGCTCTCAACTGCAGCATCTCCACAGTCAATGTGCTTGGTCCCTATGTGGACTAGGGCATGGTGACCATTAGGCCTGCACAATGCTTGCTCATAGTCCAGCTGTGTAACATTTTATTTGCCTCTTCTCTTGGCCAGGGCACACTTGTAAAAGAGACACTAGTCTCAATGTGATTTCTCTGGTGAAATAAAGGTTAAATAAAAAAAAAAAAAAATTAGTTTTCTTTAAATATATTATATTTATTTAGGGAATTTTAGATAAAAGAGCGACAGCAAACTGAGTACAGAGAGAGTGGGAAATAGACACAAAACACAGGTTTTGCGGAGGACTAGTCACCTACCACCCTGTGATCCATTTATATAATATGTTATATTGTCGCCGTTGCAATATCCAATAACTTAACTGTACATGGCATCATTTTTTATCATGTCATGCTGCACTAGTGACTATCTGTTAACCAATGTAGACATCCAGAATCGCTCATCCTGTATCGTTTCCTCCTTTCAGGTGAAGTAAAGACCTTGATGTTCTTCGAGGGCTGTCCCCCCCAGCTGGGCTGGGGGGGACATATCCCATATCCCAAGCCATATCACAAGCCATATCACAAGCCACATATCACAAGCCATATCCCACATGTTTTTTGGATAATGGATATGTTTTGTGTTTTGTGCAACCTTTAAAAAAAAGTCATCGTTTTGTACTATTCTCTATTTCCCCACATAGCCCCCAAACCAGCGTACACGCAATGTATGACGCCGTACACCCAGACCCAGCAGACGCGCCAGGTGACTGCCATCAAACCGGCCACGCCCAGCAAGGCCACCTCCACCTTCTCCATCTACCCGGTGTCGTCCACCGTGCAGCCCGTACCCTCTGCTGGAGCGTCCGTAGTGCCGTCGTACTCCCAGAGCCCGACCTACAGCACCAACGCTGTCACATATTCTGGTAAGGAAATGCCCGGCCGTCACCCACACATACAAGTTACCCACACGCTAAACCCAAACGTAGTCGAGCAATATAGTAGAATGTGAGCTGCAGAAACACATTTAATTGATCTGGGTGCCATCGTTATAATAACCCATTAAAACCGGGAAAGCATCTGTCATTTTAGATTTTAGCTGTATAGCAAAACACGTTTTAAGAACACTTAAAAGATCTCTCAATAAATGTTCAAAAATAGCAGATGTACAATCTCACAGTCATCACTTCGTGCCGCGCTGCGAGCTTGTGCATCTGCTATTTTTGAATAATTTTGAATGGATGCAACGTGTTCATTACTTTGCAACGTTCCCCATACATAGGCTGTCGCTCGTATTCGCTTGCGCAAAATTCACTTCAGTCGAACATAATTATTCAACGTACGCGAGTTGTGTCGCATCGGGCGTAGATGCAGAATCTTGTCACTCAAAACACAGTTTAGCTAGACTGCACATTTTAGAATGGAGGAGGAAGCCAAAAGTTCCCAGTGTTAAACACTGACACATTTGATTTCTTTCTGAGATGCTGTGGCTTGTAGACTTAGAATAGGCTGTATGCACAGCAGCCATATTATCACTTCTTTCATAGGTGTTACCAATGATACTAATGAAGGCTCTGTTCCATTTAGTGTAGCACAGTGGTTTCCCACGACCCCCATAACTCTGAGAGTGTACAAATTTACATACATTTGTACACTCTCAAAGTTACACACCTGCAAGGGGCCATTTGGAAGCCCATGAGGGTCCCTGGACCCCAACTGTAGACCCACTGGTGTAACAGAGTGTTTCCAGTGAGCCAACATGCACAATATCAGCACCCTGACTCTGTTTGACCAGAATGGAACAGAGCTTTCATTAGTATCATTGGTAACACCTGTGAATGTCTTCATAATATGGCTGCTGTGAATAGAGCCTATTGCTATCTTTAAAAAATATATTTGATTGAAATGCATTTCTTCATCACTGCCCCTATTCCTGCTCCATAGGTACGTCTTACTCGGGCTACGAGGCTGCCGTGTACTCTGCTGCCTCCACATATTACCAGCAGCAACAGCAGCAGCAACAGAAGCAGGCGGTGGCCGCGGTAGCCGCTACAGCAGTATATGTGGTTTCTACACTGTTACAGGTGGTCCAAATGCTGGCGACAGAGCTCCCGTCTGTGAGGAAAACCAGCTAACCACAGAAACCCAGTGTCGTGAGGCCATTGTATATGTGGCTGTATGTATGTATGTATGTGGCTCTTCAACTGCCTTGCATTAACCCACTAAGACCTGAGGAAGCGTCTGTGTCACTTTTTCATTTGAGCTAAAAAGCATTATTTTACACTTTGACTATTCAAAAATAGCAGATATACAAGCTCATAGCGCGGCACCGAGTGCCGCGCTATGAGCTTGTAGATCTGCTGTTTTTTGAAAATACATATTCTTTTAAAGCGAACAATAACTCAAATCTTTGCTTCTGGGGGTCCATGGAACAAAATATTTTGAGACGGGGGTCCGCGGCCAAATTCATATCATTTTGGGGGGTCCTTTACATTTTGCAGAATATAAATTATACAGCAGAAAATGTCCTTATGGTTCATCTTGCATATTGTGGCAATAAAAGTGATTCTGGAGGCTACCTAATCGTGACCAAAACATCCCATTGCGATCCGGCTCTAAACTGTTTGCAAACGGTGACTAATTTTAATAGCAAGACTAATAAAGTTCTCTTTTCACAGACTGGGACCAGTGTCCAGGGGCATCTGGACAGCATCACAGAGAGCCTTCAACCCTATCTGCTTGCTGTGGGTATCCAGAAGAGTGTGATTCACAATGAAGTACTTCATTGTGATTGACAAACGTGCAATCCCTTGTAAGTCACCCAGGGGTTAACACTAACGCCTGCCCGACTCACCCCTCCTCTCCCCTCTTCTAACCTCCCCTCCTCTCCTCTCCCCTTCTCTCCTTCTCTCCATATCTACAAGCTCACTGTGAGTTTAATGTTTGAAAAATAGCAGATCTACAAGCTCACTGTAAACTTGTTGCCTTATTTTAAATAGCCGATCGACAAGCTCACTTGTCAGCTTGTAGATAACTTGTGAGCTTGTAGATCTGCTATTGTCGCTATATTTATATAGTGACAAATATATATTTGTGTCTAAAATACAGTATTTTTGCTTGAAATTTTCAGCTGTGGCGTGGCTGTACACTGGATCTGATATCTTGGCCAACACAGCTGTGGACTGAGGGGACCGTCCCAGACTGCACTACTGCAAGGTTTGTTTAACATAACATGACACATGTGCAAATCAAAACCTTTTAGATCTAACTATCTAATGTTAGCATATGGACATTTTCTTGTGGTCAGTCCATTGTCCGTTTTTAAGGAGGCATTGCCAATATATATACTCTGTAGCTTAACTCTTTGACTGCCATATGAACTGTAACGGTTTAGCTTTGTTGTTAATGTTTGGGGTGCCAGTTAGGTCAAACCTAACACGAATTTGGTCCAGCTTGGACAAAAACGCTTTTTTAAAAGCCAACCTTACACAGGATTTAAATGTACACTTAGTAAACCAAATGAACCTTAAACCCTATAACCAGGGATTGTTTCCCCACAAAAGAATACCTCAATAACTCAATAAACAATAGAATGAAACACACAGACACAAAATAACTCAGTTTGACTTTGTATTATAGAGACTCCAGCCCACACCCAAAATCCAGTCCACAGTTTGACCAATACCTCAGTTTAGCGTCAGTTCAGTAGACAGTCAATATTCACATTCCACTGTTCCTCCAAAACAGATTATTCACACATGCATTTTGTACCTTGGTTAACCAAAAGAAAATAAAAAGGCAAAAGAAAATACCCCACGGCCTTTACCGTGGTGGACAAACGAATGGGGCAACCAATGGTATACCGTGTGTGTGTGTGTGTGTGAGGGGGGGGCAGATCCAGGAATCCACTCCGCTTTTTCCCGTCAGCCCGACTGGCTGCTCCGCTGCTGTAAACAAACTGCACGGCACAGAAAACTCCCGAGGTTTGACGACTTGGGGCTTATGTCCTCCACAAAGATCCGGACGGTTTGCACAACGGACAACGCGGACTTTAACACGCGATCGCGGCGGTGGTTTTCAGGGACGTCTGCTCCGCTTCTCTCTCACACAGGACTGACACCGGGCCCCGCCATCTTGGCTAGTCCATTCATAAAAACGTGAGTAACGTGGGTGCGTCGGGGGCGTGACTGAACGTTACCGTCTGTACATGGTCGTGGGCGTGGATTAACGTAGTGGTGTGTGTATGGAGTGTGTGTGCGATAGCCGATCGCTACAGAACAGTGTAATAGTGTGCCACTGCTGCCAGCAAAAACAGTGATTTCTACTGTATCAGTTTGCATAGAAAAATACTGTACTTGTACTTCTATCCACTACAGCTCAGAGGCAAATATTGTACTTTTAATCCACTACAATTGTTAGAAAACTTTAGTTACTTTGTAGATTTTGGTTATTGTTTAAAAAAACATAGGGTACATTAACCACTTCAGCCCCATTTAAACTTTGGCTATTTGAAAATGGCAGATCTACAAGCTCACAATGCAACATGTTGTGAGCTTGTAGGCTTACAAGCTCACTTGTCAGCTTGTTGGACACTTGTCAGCTTGTAGATCTGCTATTGTCTATTGATATGCATGTACTTTCATAGCTTTGTGTCTAAAATATTGTATTTCTTTTTTTTTACAGCTCCTGCTGCGGACCCAGGTGACAGACACACCATCCCAGACCTACTGCAAGGTGTGTAACTATCTAATGTTGGCTTATTGACATTGTCTTGGGGTCAAATACTAGGTTGTGGGGGTCTGTGGTTTAATGCATAGGCTAAAAAATGGAAGCTCTTTGACACTACAATAGTTTGAGAACCACTGGTATTCAGGTGACAAGTATATGTTGCTTACATTTTCTATAGTTGTCAGCTAATAATAATAATAATAATAATACATTTTATTTATAACGCACTTTACATTCTCACGGATGTCAGAGTGCTACAGATTAAAAGCAGAGCATAAAAACAGCATAGGCAACAAAACAATTACAATAGACCCAACCAGGCTAAACTAAAGGGCCAACTTTTAGAAATTAAAACTCAATACGAAAAACAAACAAAGTCCATGAAAAATTAGAAAAATGCTTTTTTTAAAAGGTAGGTTTTTAGTCCATTTTTAAAAGCATCAGTGGACTGTGGCGCTCTCAGGTGGTCTGGGAGGGCATTCCACAGACATGGGGCTGTGTGGCAGAAGGCCCGGTCGCCCATGGTGCGGAGGTTGGTGTCAGGGACAACAAGAAGATTGGTGTTGTTGGAGCGGAGGCTTCGGGTGGCAGGTTTTGGGGTGAGGAGTTCTTTGAGGTAGGGGGGGGGGGGGGTAGCCTGGTAAACCCTCCCTCCGGAAATCTCATTTTCATTCGATGTCAGGAAGGAGTCTGGCATGAACGCCCATTCTGCAATATTGGGGAGTTTCCAGCGAAATCAGGACCTAACCGCGCCTATCAGCGTCGTCGCTCATCGTTCTGTGATTGACAGCTTACGTTGGCCAATCAGGTGGCGAGTTCGACTGAGCCCGAATGAAGCCGAGTGCAGCCTGAGTGACGCCGAAAAAAGACGAACGGCAGCCATTGTTGTTCTGCGAGTGCCTTCACTTCTTACTTTTGTTTTTAAAACGGTCTCAAACTTCTTTTTTGAGGCACGGAATTTACTATTAAGATATCGTTTGGATAGAATTTAGTTGTTTAACTTCATATGTGGTCAATTAATCATGACAGAGCCTATTTAAAAATATAAATTCAGAGAACCGGGAGGGGCAGGCTGTGACACGCATGTATCCGCATAAGGCAACCTTTTTTGGGCTGGGCCGTCTCAAAAGTCCCGCTGCGTCATATTAGTGACGGAGGTCGTAAAAATCCACTGCAATTGGCTGAAGGGGAAAAACGATCATTGGCTGAAGGGGTTGTCAGTCAACGGTATTACTCCCGCCCAACTCCAGCCCGCAGCCAATATTGCAGAATGGGCGATCATGCCAGACTCCTTCCTGACATCGAATGAAAATGAGATTTCCGGAGGGAGGGTTTACCAGGCTAGGGGGGGGGGGGGCGTTGCCGTAAATGCACTGATGGGTGAGAAGGGAAATCTTGTATTGGGTCCTGAAGGAGATGGGGAGCCAGTGAAGTGAGCGGAGGGTGGGTGTGATATGGTCATATTTTCGCACTCTCATCAGGACCCTAGCAGCGCTGTTTTGGATGTATTGGAGCCTTTGGAGGCTCTTGTTAGGGATCCCGATGAGTAGTGCATTGCAATAATCCAGGAGGAGATAAAGGCGTGGACGAGTCAGCTGACTGAAAGGTGATAATAGGGGGGTGATTAGAGGTGTGGTTATCCATATGTGG
The DNA here is from genome assembly GCF_963454915.1 of Gymnoscopelus microlampas. Classification (NCBI taxonomy): domain Eukaryota; kingdom Metazoa; phylum Chordata; class Actinopteri; order Myctophiformes; family Myctophidae; genus Gymnoscopelus; species Gymnoscopelus microlampas. Next base: position 51,536,517 of record NC_139951.1, read on the forward strand.
CCAATATTTCAGCACAATATGACAGTTTTCAAGATGGATCTTGGCACTGTTTCTTTGCTATTGTCCAGTTTATAGAAAGCTATATGCTGATAGCCATCATTGCTTTGTGTTTGTTTAGTAACAGGGAACAGCCTGTCTCTGCAGGTCCTTTTTAAACAGAAAATTAAGGGTGTGTTGGCAATTTCATCCAACCATAATCAACAACTTGATTGTATAGGATGTGTCCTGTATGAGTTCTCTCTCCTGATTGGATGAAATTGGTCTCTCAAAATCACAATTTAGTTTTAAAGGCAGTTACTGTATTCACCCAGAAGCAGTATAATAGCAGTCGCACCCCTACTTAAGTAAGACTGTGTTTGCATACTGGTACAGTGGTGTAGTTAACTGGTATAGTTGCTGTGTTTTCACGTCGTGGATGCAATGTATTATTTAGTATATTCGTTTCCATTTGAAAGTATGCTTTAATAAGTACCTGGCATACAAACATGCTCACTTCTGTGTGCCTACGTGTCTTTGGGTCATTCCAGGGCCAGTGTTTAAAGGAGGAGTTCACCCAAAAAATTACTTATTTTCTATCAATTGCACACCCTATGAAGCCTGATTATTTTTTGTTTTTGTCGCATTCCTAAGCCAATAATTTGATTCCCGTCTCCTACCAGCTAATGTATCCGGTAGGAGACACAAAGTAGATTATTTGTGTCTCCTACCGGAAATACACACGGTCATCAAATTATTGTCTTAGGAATGCCACAAAAACAAAAATAAATCCATGAAATCAAGGCATAAATCACAGTATTATTCATATTGTAGCATTGTTTTGCCTTATTCATATTATAGCATTGTTTTGTCTTATTCATATTGTAGCATTGTTTTGTCTTTTTTCATAACTATTGATTGTGAAGCATTTGTTTGAAAAGAACACTAACACTTGTTTCCCTGTTTTTCAGAAGCCGTCTAGCACTGACATTTTTTTTGCCTTTAACCTTTTTCTACTTTTCAGGAATGTTCTTTGTGAATAATTGTCATATTTCTAAGATAATTGCATTCCATTTATGTTGTGGCTCGTGAACCGGTAGTACCCAATTTCTATAACACAATATTGGCCATCCCTGAATTTAATAACAAACTCACACATGAAATAATCAATTCTAACAAATGCATAACAAACTATTTTGGATTGTATACTGCCTTTTCATAACCCACTACCTTATATTTACATGTGCATGTTGTAAATGTTTAACTCACCATTTGTTTTTAGGGCTGTAAGACTGTAACACTTATTAGGACTAAATTATTTTTTAATTCATTTTGACAAAAAAAAATGTTTTATTCAAACAGCCAATATACACTTATTAAAATAGGACTTAATTTCTTAATTAAACTAATAAATGTAATCCCAAAATAATTATGGAAAATGTTACACATTGATTCATTGATAAATACAAAATTAAATATCTACAAAATACACTTTGAGATAATTAACTTAATCAATATAGTTGCAGCCCTACAATTTGTACCTATTTTTCAGAATGTTACATGTTGTTTAATAATATATTAATATATTTACCAGGAGCTTGCTTGATCCCCTTTTTTAACAAATGGGTCGGTGCAAGATTTTTTTCCCCGTGCACTCCTACATTGGCTGAAATAGGAGGCGGGTTTTTTGCTTCACCCTGGAAAATATTGAATTTACTTAAAAGTTATAATATAATTTTGGATAATAACAGTAATAGTAGTAATAATAATCATTATAGCATCAACAATATATCTGTCAATAATAAACTGTTTACAGGCATTGTAATAGTTACCATAATATATAATTGTATAATTATCACTAATAACTATAATTAACCTATATATAGAATCATAAAATATAACCATACTATTATTACATATATAATCATAATAACAACAACTATAATAACAATAATTGATAGGACATTATACCAAATATATTGATGGTGTTACTTACAGTAAAGGTACCAATAATACAATTGTGTTAATAAATACTTTAAACTATATCTGCTCTGCTTTGTCTCTACTTATTATTCTTTTTACCATGTGGTTGAAAAGTGAATCTATATGTTTGGTAATGTATTTAGTCACATGTATTTAACATTTACAATGAATACAGATGTTTGTGTTTTTTTTGTTGTTGGAATTACTATTCATAATCAGAAGGGTTCTTCACTACTAAAGCTGAACAAAAAGTGAAACTTTGGAATGTAACATCTCTTAATACCTAAGCCCATACACATATGAACATAATACACAAAAGTTGTTTGTTTAACTGACAATAATTTTTGCCTTCTACAATCTGGTGTTTTAATTTATTTGACCAACTTATCCACTTAACGGTTTGATCCATGCAAGAGTCAAAGCTTGTAATTGAAATTGTTGTCAGACTATAATCTCTGCCTGCTGGACAAAATGGACTTCAATCCCTCTACTGTGTGTAAAACTGTGAAGCAATCTACATGGACATTAGAGCTTAACCAAAACTCCTGCCTGGTGATGACAAGCCTGTCACAATGTAGGCTAAACAATAGTTTTTCATTGTGGTATTGACGCCATTCAGTAACATTGATGTGCCTGATATGTTGGGGAGTATCTATTTTACAATATACAAAATGGTATGGCTTCAAACCAGCTACTAGCCAGGTCGACATGTATCGTAATGGTTCCACATGTATTATATGGTGAGACATTCCCAAGTACATTACAAGGTATTTAATATCTATTATCAGGCTGGGGAAAATTGGTGCTGAATCTTATACTCACAAAACATGACATCATAATATAAGGAAAACGTGAAATGTCTTCTGAGTATTTACAACTTGTTTGCAAATAGCAGATATGCAATTTACTCTATATACACAGGGTATTGTCTCCTCAATATCTCAGATCATAACAATAAGGTAAAAAAAAACAGGCAAGTTTGCTTTAACAATAATTTATTTTGAGATCTTCAACACCACTGGAGACTGGACTGTGAACTACTATGTGACGATGGATTCCTTGGACCCCCATGGCCGCAACCCAGAACTCTGCGTCGGCGCAACCACACTTTGCAATTGCCCTGAATTGTGAAAATTCTAGTTCAGTCTTATGCTAGATGTGCTCCTGTTTCTGCTCAACATTGTAACGGGGCCTTTTATTTGTATGGTATATATTTTACCACAAATGTTTAGCAAAATGTCCCAAATCATACCCCATCAACCAAGACAGTTAATAATGGAAAATTATATTATTGAGCATCGGAACACACGTTTAATTTAATGTTTAATATGTCCATAATGATTGATGAAGAGCATAGAGTTAAAAAAAAAGAAGGGTCAATAACTGTCATTATTCGACTGTTCTCTTGGGATAAAAAAAACTAAAACAAAACAATTAAACATCAACGGTATAATTTGAATTACCGGCTTGCTCCTCCGGACGCGAAACGTAACGTCTGGGGGGTGACAGATACATTTTTACACCCACCCTTTGTTATTGTGGTCCAAGTGAAGACGATGATTACTTTTAATTGAAAGCCATGTGTAATAATTAAAAGTAACTTCCCCTACACTGTCTATGAATTGACCTTCCTTCTCTCCGTGTCTTCCGGGTTGCAGTTGGAGGTTCTTCACCTGCTGTCTCCAGAACAGAAGGCTGAGCTGCTACTGAGGCCTGAGGTTGCAGGCCTGGACAACGGGACCCTCAGCCTGGTCTTCCACAGCTTGATGACCGGTGGTCCTGGGCCCACCCCCGGATACACATACACCTCACATAGCCCCTACTCACCACCATCACCACCACAGAATAGCTTCAGAGAGGTTGCATAGCTTTAAATATTATACATTTCTTTCATCCAATTAAACTTTTACCAGATTGTTGATGGTAATCTTCATAACCTTAAACAATATTATTTTGTTCTTTTTGAAACACTTGCAGGTGGTGAATGGGTTAATGGGAGCTTTCAGACCTGTTGGGAGCCTCGTCAGTGAGTTTGTGTCTCTCACACGTGAGGTACATACAGCGTAGATGTGACAGGGTCAAAGCAGGGGGGTGAAACCAAATTGTAACATTTTTTATTGATGATGAAAAACCTGTATTACGCACTTAAAAACATCATTCTCTTAACTATATTTCTGCACTGCATGTTTTATGGTTGACAATGTATTTCCCCCCGGTCCCCGAGCCACTTGACATTGGACTCCCCTATAGGCTGTGTGACATTGGCCTTGTGACAGCGGACGGCCAATGTCCCCAGGTCACGCTGGTGGCAGAGCGAATGAGGGCGGAGTAGGGTGTGGCCCACCTTATTCAAAAGTGAGCGCGAGCCACTTGGACAGCAGAGAGACAGGCATACAGGGCAGTGTGGAAGTGACAGCCAGAAGGGACGGTTGTGCACAGGAGGAGCAGACATACCACGGAGCAGAGGTGGGGAATACAGTGATCGCGGCACGTACCAAGCCACCAGCAGCGGACGGTGAGCAGACGGCGCAGTAGCAGCAGAGACGGGGAGGACAGACAGACGAACCAAGGAACGGAGGAGAGGTCCAGTGGCGATAACGTTGCGCGCTTCACACCCTCAAAGCCAGACGTACAGTCTGGCGGGCGAGTAAGTGTCCTTCTATGCAACGTTACCTTTATAAACCCACGGTCCTAAACCTCATATGTGAAATATACCTGAACAGATGAACTGGTTCTAGTTTCTATGATTGCAGGCAATACGCACGAAGACAAGAAGAGACAGTGATTCCTGGCCTAAACCCCCGCTCCAGTTAAACCCCATATAAGGACATTCCCACCTTTTGCATTGAACCGTGATGAGTATATGACATATAGCAATTGAATTGGCACTTGGCACTTTACTGCTTCAGTAATAGTTGGCACTTTAACGCTAAATTCATTATTTATTTGCTATAGTTTGCACAAGCCCTGTCTGTTTTTAGTGTTTGGTGATTGTCTGTATTCCTGTATTTTAGTTAGTTAGTGGGCGCATTAGGAGGTTGAGGTTTTAGAATTAGTGTTATATTTTGTTTATGCTTTTCAATATTTTATGGCTTATAGACGCCACTGTATTAGCTTAATAAAATAGATTACCTTTTTATACAAACCTGTTTCCGTCCAGCTTTCTCCAAGGGATATGTGTTGAAGTGTTGTTCTCATTTAAAAGTATTGTACTTACCTGGGTAAACTCGAACCTGTGAATAGCCTAAGAAAGAGTGTTACAGAGGACCCTACCTCTTAAATAAAAAGGTGGCGTAGTCTTGCAGTACCTAACAAACAGTATTATTCTCACAGTAATTACGCACCCCGCACTTTACCGTGCAACTGATATTTTATTGTTGTGAGTTTAATGTGTATTGTTATTTATTTATTATTGAGACAAAGTAAAGAGTGTCAGCATTCTAAAAAGAAGTGGCAAGTTACATGTGACAACCTGGCCACCGTCACATACATACATATACTATATGCATATATGAGAAGCCAATTACTTGTTTTTATATGACTAGTTTATTATGATTATGCATATTACATCTGCTAACCTGACCCTGACATTCCTATCTATCTGTTGCTCTCCAGAGAAATGTATCCGAGATCGGAAGCATGACTCTGACCCAGACCCTGCTGAACTGGACCCTAGCTGAGCTGGCTGGCATGTACACGCCACATAATACGTCCATAGACCTAAACTTTTAAGAAAAATCATTATGAATTATAAAGTATGCATATTTAAAAAATGTATTTCTTAAAATCTTCTGAAAATCTTTTGTATTCCTTTTCCTTTTCTTTAATTTCTGAAAATCTGTTGATTTAAAAAAAAAAGATTGTGGGACTTTGTTTATTTTTGAAAAAACAAAAAACAAGCAGGATATTTACTTTACCTTACTTTAATTCATAAAACCTGGTCTGTGACCCAAAAATGGGTCAAGAGTAAGACCCTACGTTTGGAAAACACTTATAGTCGAAATACACAAAATAGTCCCGGAATAATGATACATTTCTTTGCATTGCTGGGTCCAGAGTAAAAGACCTGAGTCATCATATGCGTCTCATGGATCCTGATCACAACCACAGCCCAGTGATGTACGAACACTTCATCCATTCCTTCTTGCTACATCACAACACGTCCGGTAAGTGAACCAAGTAGCCATAGCTAGAGACAAGCTCAGAGGACCATTTGTCTGCAGATGTACAGGAATTTCTGTTGCTTTCAGGGTACATTTTTGAGTAAAACATTACTCTATTCTAATACTATACTATTATAGCCTACACTGACTTGTGTATTTATCTTCAGATCCTCAGTGTGTCTCCTCATCCAGCCATAGTGCAGAATGGCTGGAGGAGAACTTTGGATTCTTCTCCATGTTCGCCCCCATCACAGACTTCTATGACCTCAACCGTGACTTCTCTGGAGTGAGTGTGGACAATCTGAACATTTTTACTTGACACTACAATTTCAGTAACTTAATAACCTTTCAACCTGGCGTATATTTTGGGCATGTCATCACAGGATTGCAAGATTTTCAAAAACGTAATAGCTGATTTGCGAGTGTGACATTATAATTCGATTACGTATAAAATAGGGCTTCAGTGGTTAAATCTCATATCCTGCCCTCTCCCATTATGTCCTGTCTGTCTGTCTCTTGTCTTAAACGTGTCCAGATGGAGGTTCTACACCTCCTGACTCCGAAGCAGACTGCAGAGATGCTGCTGGTGCCTACTCCTCCAGAGAAAGACGTCATCATCCATGCAGTGTTTGACCATCTGACACAGTCTCAAGGAGACTTTCCTGAGTTCCTGCACCACCTGGTTCTGCTCGCTAGAGAGGTAACCTCATCTGTAGAGCGTCTTATGACAGCTTAAAAAACGTACAGCAAAATATAATAGTAATTATAATAATAATTATTATTATTATAATGCATGGACTTTTATCCACCCTGTGATGTCTACCAAGTCATGTGAGTGTGTTGTGATGATGTTAAATGGCTTACATTTTAAAGGGGCTACACCATGAATGTAAAAAAATATATATTATATATAAATATTGCCCCCCAACAACCCTGTGGTCAACAATTGGTATTGGTATCTTGTGCGCCTGGCGTATTTCATCCAATTAGATGATAACTTCATGAAGACATTTGGAAAGTCTGTTTCCAATGTATTTTGCATTGTATTCTTGCGTGTGAGGCTGTTGTCCTTTTACCATAATATGTAATATTGTCTGACCACATTACCACCAAGATAAAAGTCTTGTAAATGTATTGCATGAATGAACAGGTATCGCAAATAAAGTGATTCCAGTTGCATTTCTGATCTGGTGTCCCGTCTAATATGTCTCTATCCACAACGTCAGGCCTATGTCAGTAAGTCGTTCATCCCAGAAGAGAAAGTCCAGGAGCTGGGGCCTGCGTCACGCAACGCCACTACTGATGACATCAGCATGTGGAGCATCACACAGATTGACACACTGTGTTATTTAATGGACTCTTCAGATGGGGAGTGGGATTCAGCTCTGGTAAGTATACAAATGATCTTTGATTGATTGATGGTGTTATTGACAAATATACATGGGGGCGGCAGTGGCTCAGCAGGTAGAGCGTCTGTCTGTTTTTCTGTCTGTCTGTCTGTCTGTCTGTCTGTCTGTCTGTCTGTCTGTCTGTCTGGCTGGCTGGCAGGCTGGCTGGCAGGCTGGCTGGCAGGCAGTGTAATCAGTGTAAAAGTGAGAAAACATAATGCGTTGTGATTATATTTACACGTTTTTGCATGTGTGTTCGTAAATGTGTGCAGTACATGTATATGGCACTAACACATTTTTTGTCGCCATCAAGGCCAAGGCCATCATTTCCAAGTATCTGACTAAGGCGGGCAACAGTCTTGGCAGTGCAGAGCTCAGTTGTGTCAAGGGACCCAACCTGTGTTCCCTGGATACCAGTGTCCTACAGACCATCTCAGAGGACACCCTCAGGTGAGGGGTGTTGGGGAGGGAGCCAGTAGTATCGTAAATCATGTTTACTTTAGTATTTCTTCACTACTTGCACACACTTGAACATCGACATTAATGCAAAAAACTATTATTATAAAAAATGAATTGGGAATATTTTGGGCTTTATTGACAGTGTATAGTAGAGCGAGACAGGAAACAGGGAGAGAGAGATGGGGAATGACATGCAGCAAAGGTTGTCGGGACTGGGATTCAAACTCGCGACACTCTGTCAGACTGTATTAGAGCCTATATATGGTATGCGCCTGGACCGCTAGGCCAACGGGCGCCCCACCCAAAACTATTTTTAACCTAATTAACCCTGGCATCCGTATTTTGGGCTGGCAAAAATAAGAATCAATTATTATTTTATAGAAATAAAAGTCCTAATAATAATAATTCACGCATTTTCACAAATAAAAAAGAAAGTAGTAAAATTAGCATACATTTCTACAAGCAACATCGTACAACAAATTATAAAAGAGTGATGTGTGTGATTCCATGACATATTAGCCAAAAGGTAAATAAGATATGTAAGGGACTGAATTTTAGAGACTGAATAAATTACATTTGTGGTTGAAAATGTGGTAGCACTCTTTTGAGATGTGTGCTGTGTGTCTCCTGGTGTTTCCAGTAATTCCAGTTTGCTGGTAGTGTCCAGCTGTACGCTGGAGAAGAAGAAAGTGCTCTTTAACATCGCAGAAAAAGCCTTCTCTGGACTCAGCCGCACTACAGCTATCAGCACTACCAGCTTCCAGAATACAGAGCCATTTTTGGGTAAGCAAGCATTCATTCACATGTACATGCGTACAAACACATACTGTATATTGCAGTGGTTCTCAAACATTTCCATGTCAAGGACCCCAAGTTCATACACAACTGTCTGTACTGTACTGTATACCAGTGATAATAGCCTAACTCAAACATCCTCACAATGTCTCAAATTTCTCACGCACGCACGCACGCACACACACACACACACACACACACACACACACACACACACACACACACACACACACACACACACACACACACACACACACACACACACACTAAACATGGATAAATTCAGTATTTTCTTTATGACCTGTAGGTGGTGCATCTCTTTCCTTTGTGAGAAGTGCCGCTGCCTCCAATGTCAACATGGACCTGGATACCTTCGTCAATCTGGACCCGAGTGTTGTACAGGTTAGTGGCGTGTGCGTGCGTACGTGCGTGCGTCCTTGTGGTTGTACATCTGGGAAAGGCAAGTGGTTAATGTATGTTTTTATAATATAATAATTTATATCTACAATAACTAGTAACTAAAGTTTTCAAATAATTGTAGTGGAGTAACAGTACAATATTTGCCTCTGAGATGTAAGTAAAAGTATAGACAATTGGAAATACTCCAGTAAAGTAAAAGTACCTTCTAATTGTACTTAAGTACAGTACTTTAGTAAATGTACTTAGTTACTTTACACCACTGGATATTTCATACCAGTGTATTGAAGGATATTTCTTTCTCTTCCACAGGGAAGTCATGTGGCTCTGCTGGGGAAATCTCCAACGGTCAGTTTGTGTACACCGGATCAAAGTTTGGAGGTTCTGCTACAGGTGTCTGTGATGAAGGGTAAGAACATTATAAATATATATAATAAGAACTAGGGTTGGGACTCGATTAAAAACATTTATCAAATGAATTAGAAGCTTTGTAATGAATTAATCACAATTAATCACATTTTAATCGCATATCAATATTTTATTTGAGAACAGGGAAAGGCAATTTTTTCATACGTCTTTTAAGTACATGTAAAAAAATAAAAGGCTTAAAAATACTAAAAAGAAGGAAAAACGTTGCGACGCTGAGGAGGAATAGCCAAAGTATAAAAGGTCATAATTATTGTGATGCTATATTAACACATTTTGCTGGGGACCCCCTGGAACCCCCTCAAGTACCCCTGGGGGTCCCCGGACCCCACTTTGAGAACCAACGGCTTATGGGCTATGATGGGATGCCACCGGCGATCTGCAGAGCCAAGAGCTGGCTGGTGCAGATTTCTCCGTCTTCTCCAGTGCTCTCAGCTACAAACGTACTGCTCTGTTAAAAAATGCCAGGACTTGCCTGGTGAGTTGAGAGTAACCAGTAACCACCGGACCCACACAAATTAAACTATTACTGATAATGACAGTCAAATCCACTGACATTGGGTCTCAGGGAGAACATTGTACAGATGATCTTCAAACCTTCACATTATAACAGTGATACAGGACAATATAGATAGCTTACAATCCAATTTCAATGCTGTGATACTAATAGTTCTGATGCCATTATTTTCATGAATGAACCGAAACCTTTAACCACTTCATTGACCAGAGTCCCCCAGGGGTCTATATTAGGCCGCCTATTTTTTTCCCTGTACACAAAATCGATCTATGAGCTTGTAGATCTGCTATTTTCACAGATTTCATGTGCTTAAGTTTATTCATATTTTTTCCCCCTTTTTTTCTGTCTTACCTTGACAGAGGATAACATCAGTTTTGGGTAACATGTGCTGTAAGATTGGTGCGGCTTATATTACGAATTCTCACTCATCCATCCTGGAGAAACTAAAGAACTGCCCAAATATCAACACAAATCGAGCGGCTGCCATGGAAACCCTCCTGTTGTCAGGGACAACGACATACGGGTAAGCAACGACAAGCACAGTTCAGTTATTAGCAGTGGTGGAAAAAGTATTCAAACTTTTTACTTACAATAAGTAAAAGTATCAATACAGCAATGTAGAAACACTCTGTTACAAGTAAAAGTCCGGTAATCATAATTGACTTGAGTAAAAGTACAAAAGTATTGGCATCAAAATATACTTAAAGTACCAAAAGTAGTTCAAGTACTCATTATGCAGAATGTTTTTCAAGTCTATAAAATGCATAAAAATATTTTGAAAATAGCAGATCTACAAGCTCACAATGCGTTGCATCGCGACGCATTGTGAACTTGTTGATCAGCTATTTTCAAATAGGCGAAATGTATATAGGGCTGAAGTGGTTTTGTAATAATAATCAAAATCTACAAAGTAACTTGTGGCTAAAGTTTTCAAATAATAATGATTTATTATTTATATTTGCCTCTGAGATGTAGTGGAGTAGAAGTAAAAGTACTGAAAATTGGAAATACTCCAGTAAAGTAAAAAATACCTCAGAATTGTACTTATGTACAGTACTTGAGTACATGCACTTAGTTAATTTACACCACTGATAATAAAATGCCCAAAATAGGGTCACCAGTCTGCCTGTGGGATTTAAAAATATTTAATAAGTGAAAAGTATCAACAAGAGCATACGACAAACAACTACATGGGATCCAATGGACAACAGGTTATTTTCCCCATTTGCTGAAAAGTAACCTCCAACAATTTGAACGTTGATGATGTTTTTTGTTTTTCAATGACAACTGAAATACCGTATTAAATGTTTTTGTGCACCCAGAGATCCTGCAACATGGAATAGAGACACTTTGAACAACCTGGGTATTCTGCCACTGTACTTATCATCGACCTTCTACGATAAGTTTGATAAAGTGAGTAAAAGATTGCCTTGGCTCTGTTAGGGATAGTTCACCCAAAAAATACTTTGATTCTATCGATTAGTCACCCCATGGAGACTTGAATTCATGGATTTTTGTTTTTGTCGCATTCCTAAGCCAATCATTTGATGACCAGCGGTTCCGGTAGGAGACACAAAGGAGACTCTTTGTGTCTCCTACCGGAACCGCTGCCGGTCATCAAATGCCACTCCTATGAATTCAAGTCTCCATGGGGTGACTAATCGATAGGAAAAAAATGTCATTTTCGGGGTGAACTATCCCTTTAACATCATTTCCACTTTTCTGTTGCTTTGTGCATTTGGTCATGTCTGTCTGTTTGTCCATCACTTTTATTGAGATTGGCGTTTTCATTTTGCCCGAGCAGAAAACTAAGCGACAGTTCCTGAAGGCATTCCTTAAAGTCCTTAGGCGGGATGGAGTGAAGAGGTGGAAGAAGAGGAGAATGAAGAAAGCCATCAGGCATTCCATTAGGAACAGCAGGACAAAACGATCCACCAGTAAGTCTCAGCTCCTATTTCTGCCTGCTGTCATCTCTCAGTGGAGTCATGGTTCCCAGACGTTTTGGCTCGAGACCAAAAAGATAAATGTGATGTCTCCCTGGGAACATAGCTTATTTACAAACGCACAACGTTGTGCACTTGGAGATACGCTATGTTCACTACTTCTTAAAAGTATTATACATTTATGGAATTTCTTAAATTGTTTTCTTTTATTTATGACATTCCTTTGAAAGATGTTAGATTTTTCTTTTAATGTATGATTTTTCTTTCTTTTCACAATCTTTTGAAATATATATTTTTTTATTCATGTAGGAAATGAAAAATATATATATTTACTCGCGCCCCATGAAAATGCGTCCGCTCCTGACCCACTGTTGGGGAAACCCTTAGGGCGTTTCCGTGGGGTCCCTGGTCCCTGGACCCCACTTTGCGAACCACTGTCTTGGTGCATTTGTTTCCTTTGGTGACCTAACATACTGTAACCACTTTAAACCTGCCGTCCCTGTTTTGGGCTTGTCATCATAGGGGAGACATTTGTAAAAGAATTTCAAGAAACGTTAAATAGCAAAAATAGCAGATCTGCAAGGTCACACGACCTGTATGAGCTTGTAGATCTGCTATTTTCGTAATTTTCTTTTTGTATAAAACTAGGGTTGTCCGATATTGGCTTTTTTACCGATAACCGATATACCGATATTGTCCAACTCTTAATTACCGATACCGATATCAACCGATACCGATATATGCGGGGATTATTGTGATTAGGGTAAGCTCAAATTTCATATCACACACACCATATACAGTAAGAACTCCTGTAACTTATTTATAAAGCAAAAAACCGATACCGATATTTTCCCGATATCAATTTTTATGCTAATATCGGCCGATAATATCGGGAGGCCGATAAAATCGGACATCCCTATATAAAACCACTCATCCCATTAAACGCAGGAATTGCTTGTCTGTGTAACCACTTAAACCATTCTTTTATACTTTGGATATTCAAAAATAGCAGATATACAAGCTATGAGCTATTTTTGAAAAATCGTGAACATTTTAGCAAATCTTTGAATATACATATTTTTAAAGCCAAATACATATAATTTTGGGGGTCCTTGACATGAAAAGGTTTGAGAACCACTGACATAGTAACATACGTTTTTCATAAAACTGTTAGGATTTAGAAGACGTTTTGTAGAATCGGAACCTCAGGCCTTAATGGGTTAAGCCAAAGGCCTTGGGCAGGTGGTTAACAACACCCACAATGTGTGTAACAAGCTGTCCTTCCCTGCCTCTTCTGCTCTGTCACAGCGACTGAATGCACGGTGGGACAAATCACACAGGTGACGATCGACGACGAGACCTTCCCCTTCGACTACGACGACGAGACACAGTTCAACTCTTGCCTCAGCGCGACGACTGTGAAACACAACCTGGCCGCCATCTTGGACAAAGTGGACCAAGAGGAGTACGCCAGCATTGTTCTCACCAAGCTGCAAGAGGTGGGTCACTGAATATGAAGCAACATCCCCCCAAATGGACCAGTAAAGGTCCATGTTTTAGATTGTCTGAGTTCAATTAACCACTTTCAACCTGGCGTGCCTATTTTGGTCATGTCATTACAGGCGAAACTTAAAGGTAGGGTAAGTGATTTACTTTTGTTAAAATAAGTGTGAAATAGCTCTATATTCTGATAGTAATCATTGCTATAGAGTGTTTGTTCAGTAAAATGAGTCTCTATGTCTCTCCAGCTCTTTATTAAACAGAAAATGCATTTTCAGTACTCTCTCCTGATTGGCTTAAATGTTGTCACCTACCTGAAAATGTACATAATTCTGTTTACTAAAGAGCTGGAGAGACCCCTGTGACCGAACAAACGCTCTGTAGCAATTATTACTATCAGAATATAGTATAACGTTTTAACAAAAAAAAAAAAAACATCACTTACCCTACCTTTAAAGATCTGCTAGATATTTTTGAAAATAGCACTTCAAAATATATAATAAGGCTTAAGTGGTCAACAATTGGTATTTTCTTGTGCGCCTGGTTTATTTCATCCAATTAAATGATAACTTCATGAAGACATTTGGAAAGTCTGTTTCCAATGTATTTTGCATTGTATTCTTGCATGTGAGGCTGTTGTCCTTTTACCATAATATTTAATATTGTCTGACCACATTACCACCAAGATAAAAGTCTTGTAAATGTATTGCATGAATGAACAGGTATCGCAAATAAAGTGATTCCAGTTGCATTTCTGATCTGGGGTCCCGTCTAATATGTCTCTATCCACTAATATGTCTCTATCCACAACGTCAGGCCTATGTCAGTGAGTCGTTCATCCCAGAAGAGAAAGTCCAGGAGCTGGGGCCTGCGTCACGCAACGCCACTACTGATGACATCAGCATGTGGAACATCACACAGATTGACACATTGTGTTCTTTAATGGACTCTTCAGATGGGGAGTGGGATTCAGCTCTGGTAAGTATACAAATGATCTTTGATTGATTGATGGTGTTATTGACAAATATACATGGGGGCGGCAGTGGCTCAGCAGGTAGAGCGTCTGTCTGTCTGTCTGGCTGGCTGGCTGGCTGGCAGGCAGGCAGTGTAATCAGTGTAAAAGTGAGAAAACATAATGCGTTGTGATTATATTTACACGTTTTTGCATGTGTGTTCGTAAATGTGTGCAGCGCAGTGGTGGAAAAAGTACTCAAATTGTTTACTTAAGTAAAAGTAACAGTACTGCAATATAAAATACTCCGTTACAAGTAAAAGTCCAGAATTCAAAATGTACTTGAGTAAAAGTACAAAAGTATTGGCATCAAAATGTACTTAAAGTACCAAAAGTAAAAGTACAAAATATTTGAAAATAGCAGATCTACAAGCTCACAACGCGTCGCATCGCGAAGTTCATGTGTAAAGAGTTTTGTGCAAAGTACTCAAAAATCCCAGGAGGAGATAGATTTTAACTATTGCAGTTTTATGAAAATGATTCATCTGCCACTAACACATACATGCAGACTCACAGAACTGTACTTAAGTACAATTTTGAGGTATGTTGGGGCCAACAAGGCCGTGGCCCGGTCTGTAAACCCTGCTTGCCCCTGTGTAGGGGCAAGATCCGCCAGGGGGAAAAAACTAAAAATCAACATAACAACATTAGCAGCCCCTCACCCTATTCTGTTGTAGCCAACCACAGCAAGTCACCTTTGTTTTCAAAGGAGGCTCATTTGCAATCGGGGATTAAAGGGTATGCGCATGCTTAAAGTGAATGGCACATGGAGTGGCAAAGCGAGTGGCAAAGCAACATGCAAAGTGAGTTTAACATTGTTTAATGTTGTTTAATGCAATCAGATATGACTTTTCTGTTTGGATGCATGGGCTGTCAAGGCCAGAAAGTATTTTTTTGACACTCAGTAGGCATTCCTGCATAACTTCCGGGTTTGATAAAAGCTATGATCAGTGTTGCCATGTCTGCTTATTATAAGTGACTTTGGGCTTGTTTGTTTGCAAAGTGGCTTATAACGTTTTCTGGGCTTGTTTTCTGGGCTTGTTTCTAAACTGTAGTTGCTTATTTGGGCTTCCTTTCTAAATGTTATTTAAACCAGTGGTTCTCAAACATTTTCATATCAAAGACCCCCAAATTAATATTAATATGTATTTGACCACGGGCCCCCATCTGATAGCAGTATTTGATATCCCTTTGAGATTTATTTTAAAAATGCAGACTTTTTTTAATGTATAACTTGTCACTTTAGAATTAAAACAATGAGCAGATAGTCTGTCTACAGACTTAACACTATATTGTAAATAAGTCAAGAAGCAAGTCAAGACGCTGGTATGGTACTCATGGGGCCTGTTCCTCAAAAGGGAATTAGAGCTTAAGCCTGGCTTTAACACCTATCCTGGCTTAATTTAGCCAGGATTAGGGCTGAATCGGTTCCTCAAAAGCTGAATTAGCTTGAAGATTAGTTTAGCCAGTTCACCCGGGCTAAGTTTAGCCATGACCCGATTCCTCAAAAGAGAATTGAAGCAAGCCTACCTTAGTTACCATGGCAATTTAGCTGTGAAGTTAGCCTGGTCAGGAGTAGTGTTTAACACCGGGATTCCCGGGAATTCACTTCGGTTCCCGGGCTTCCCGTTTTTTTTTTTTCTTGTTAGAAATGAATACTAATTAGTAGAAAGCCCCATCTACAGCGTGGAGGAATTACTATTATAATTAGGAAAGTTACTTGCCGCGTTGCCGACCAGGGCAGGGTCCCATCGTCCCGTTGTGAACCAATATGGGACGCACTGAATGAATGTAACAGTAATGAACAAAATAAAACACAAGTGGCCGTGATGCCCCATGCCTGCCCTGCACAGTGCGCACGCTGATTTCACTGTTTCCTCTGCTGTCAATATGGTAGACACCAGTTGACTAGTTCAGATTCAACATCATCAAGTGAAACGCTACATAAACAGTAGCCTAGGTAGGTTTGATCGAGCCTATATTCCAGCTTAAAATGCGCACAAGCCAAGCAATGCTTTTGATAGAGAGAGAGGACAGACCGGAGAGCTGAAGAGAGAGAGAGCGAGAGAGCGAGAGAGAGAGGGGGGGGGGAGGGAGGGAGAGGGGGGGGGGGAGGGAGAGAGAGAGGGAGGGAGAGGGGGGGGGGGGAGGGAGAGAGAGAGAGAGAGAGAGTATTAGACCGATGTGGTCCGATTTTTTTTGTCATCATTAATGTAGCCTACCCTACCTACACTTGCATTTTAGAACGTTCAAACTACCATTTTACTAGAACTACCCAGTAGAACAAGTGAACTGCACAACAGCTGTCTGTCTCATTGATTGTCAGTGCTGGCAGCGCATGCATGTGCACATCAAAATCACACTACAAAACCCCACATTTGATCAACAACAAAATATAGATTAATAGACAACATACAGCCAACATCCCAAAATGGAGTCTTATAATATCCAGCAAGTAGCCTAATATAAATTAATAACTGCAAACAAATGACAAGTTTAGGCTATCAAATCAATATCCTACAAAAGTAGAGAAAAGCTGTGACCTCACCGGCGCTCTGATGGACAATAAATACATATTCCTTTTGCAAATTCTCTTGTCAATAATGATACAAATGGAACGTTTATTTCAGCAGCTAGAGTTTGACATTGTTTGAGTGCGATTTGAGCGCAGCTCCTCGTTAAGTTAATTGTCTTCACCCGCTGCGCAACAGGGCAGATCTCCGCAGGCTATTATATTTATATATTATATTTATATGATTTTAAAAAATCAAATTAAGTCATTATTAGTGCAAGTTCATAGGTGGACACAATAGGGACATTTGGGCACCTCGTGTAAAATTGTCTATTTAAGTATCTACATATAAATGCATTTATTGGGCACTTTTTTTTTTTTTACCCTTTAACGGGAATTCCCGGGAAGCCCGGGAAAAGGTCTGAAAATTCCCGGGAATTAAAATTAGCTATTTCCCGGAAAATGTTAAACCCTAGTCAGGAGCAGGCTAACAGCCAAGCTTACTTAATCCAGTGCCTTGTTCTTCAAGTTTTTCCACAGTTAATTCAACACATGTGTTTGAATATGGACTCATTTTAATGACCTTGCATTCAAATAAAATGAAATAAATACAATCAGATATAATCAAATTAATGATATTACTGAAGTAGTGTGTGACCATGAATCATAATTGTTTCACAATGACTCATGTGATGTCATTGTCACTCTGTTAACACTATAGTTCATATTGTTGTTAGATGTTTGATAATATATAACAGATTTTTTTTTATATTATAAAAAATGTCTATATATTTATATATATATATATATATATATATAAATTATTAGTTACAGGTTTAAAAGAGCCTCTTCACTGAATGTAAGTCAATGAGGAGCATATTTTAAATTATCAATTTCTAGTCAATGGAGAAATTATTTTTTATTTCTTGTCCACCTTTGGAGTTTGATATGGCTGAAATTCTTAAGCACTTTTGGAGGCATGATGTGAGAATGTTCAGAAACCAGACAAGCTCGAAAGTGGTCTATCAGAAGTTTATTGATTACGGTCAATAATAGCCGGATGCAGTCTCATGTCAGCACTAGGCTGACATGCGAGAATGACAACATACAGAGTCATGGCAAGTTACAGTATTTATACCCGCTTGGTTACTCCCCTAAATGGGAGTTGACAGATAATTCACACCTACATGACAGATTGTATCATATAACAAATACATGTGGTTGACAATTGCACTGTCACAAATAGCAGAGGGAATAATCCCAACAAAGGTATTGCAGAATGTATTATCAATCATATAATACATTAAGAAGCATAGTCTCTATTAAACTAATCAGGACAAGGATGAAAGAGATCATAGATTTATCTTTCTGTGTGTGTGTGTGTGTGTGTGTGTGTGTGTGTGTGTGTGTGTGTGTGTGTGTGTGTGTGTTTGGGAGCAAATGGCCTGGGGTTGATGACCCTTTATCTATAGATACTACAAAAGGAACAAAGACAGTTGTCAGGAAGTCACACCTGGGAGGTCACACCTGGCCAATGACTTGGTCAATTCTACAGTTAGCTAGAGAGTTCCTTGATCAAGCAGACAGATCATATTAATGCATATAATATGGAAAATTCCTTATCATTCCATCCTCTTGTTAATTAAACAATCTTAATTAAACAAACAACAAGTGTAGAATTTTCGTTTGTCTAAATTGTTTACACATTTGTGTTCTCAAATGGATCATAGTTGGGCTCGGTAGTCTGAATTAGTTTGTATTGGAGTAGCTGGCCATGAATCAGACTGTTCACACACTTGTGAGTCAATGGGATAATGCAACAAACAAAAAATATTAAAATAACTAGAAGCATTCCCACTGGAACTGGAGCTGTGAGTTAACCAAGACCACACGTTCCAGCTTTGGGGAGTGGGTATGTCATTTTCCTTGATGTTAGTCAAGAGAGAATTCATGTGATCTATTACAGTGGACAAATTTCCAGACACCTCAGGAATGAACGAGCAACAGCTTTCTCCTATCACATGGCACAAACCAGATTCAGATGCAAATATTAAGTCAAGGTCCATCATCATTCGGGCTGCTAGTAATTTGCTCCACATAACCATGCAAACATGGGGAGTTCTTGTTATGGAGAGGATGGCCCCCCTGTAAGAACTCTAAAGAGCAAGTAGCATTGAAAATCATTTTACAATTAGTTAGTGATCCCACATTGTGAGAGTGTATATCTCCAGATCGCTGAAAGCAATAAGGAATGTGAGTTGGAATAAGGCGTTCATCTACTTGGCCCACGGGACTGTAAACACGCCAACTTTTAGACTCTCTGTAGAGAGAGGTCGAGTCATACCTGCGGACTCTCAGCGGGGTCAACTTTGAATAACAGGTGAAGATGGCCCAGAGTGCCCTTCCAAACAATAGATCAAAAGGTTTCTAAGGTGGCAAAGAATGAAAGGCCAACAGATCTACCGAAACATATGGGAGAATAGCCTTTGCATGTCTTTGCGAATAGCATTTGCATGTCTTTGCAAAACAAACGTGGTAACTTTATACTAACATCAGTGATCCAAAAAATACTTAATATACTTACAATACTTAATAGGGGAGATATGTTTCAAATATTCCACACATCCCCCCTTGGCAGAATTATAACTTCTGCCACAAAAGAATATTTTAAACACATTAACAAACATGACCTGGAATCCTGTCTGGAGGGAAACAGATTAACTGTAAAATATTTATCATAACCACCCCTCCTCTCGAGAGTCAAAGAACCTGCAATACAAGTAGAACAATAAAGCAAGTAATGGGAATAAAAACAAGTATGTCATTAAGTGAAATCAATAACACTGTAAAGACAATAGCATAAGAAATCAAATAAAACATCATGAAATACAACTTGTCATACAGTTTACACGCGCCACAGAACCTATTTTTCCTATTCTAACAACGCAATACTCTCCAGTCCAGAATCTTCTCCATGCATGTTGAAATACACTGTCTTTGAGGGATAAGCTGGTCACAGCTTGGGGCAAAAGATAGATGAGGAAAAAGAAAGAGCTTTGTGTGTGCATCAGAGGGCACAGATTGGGGAATGTGACATGTACCTCTCAGGTAAATGGACATTGTGAACGCTCTCCTCCTGTTCTGAGTCTATTGTCCAGCTAAAGCCACCCCTGTTTGTGGGAGGCCTGCTATGGCCTCTGATCCCCTCTGTTACATTGCCTCCAAAAGTGTGTATTTTCCCCACAGACATAACATAATAATAATAAATAATAAACTTTATTTGTATAGCACCTTTCATGACATGAAATGCAGCGCAAAGTGCTTTACAGAGCAAGAATACAGTTACAGTTACAACCAATTTAACAATAAAGCAAACAAAAAATAAAATAAAATAAAAGCAAAAGCATAAAACATTAAAATAGGCAATACAGTGAGGACTTAAAAATCAACCAAAGAGTCAGCTAAAAGCAAGAGTGAAGAAATAGGTCTTGAGCTGTGCTTTAAAGCTATCGACAGAGGCTGCCTGTTTTAGGTGTAATGGGAGTTTATTCCACACTGTTGGTCCGTAAAAGCAGAATGCTGCTTCACCGTATTTTTTATATGTCATTTTAGGCACCTCGAGTAGGTCAGCACTTGAAGACCTGAGGGTCCGGTTTGGATCATGTCTCTCTAGGCAGTCATAGAGGTAGGAAGGTGCCAGACCATTTAGAGCTTTATAAACTATTAAAAGAATTTTAAAATCAATCCTAAAAACAACCGGGAGCCAGTGTAGTGAAGCTAGTACTGGAGTGATATGTTCTCTCATTCTAGTTTTAGTTAAAATTCTGGCTGCCGCATTTTGAACAAGTTGTAAACATGGCGCTTTAGGCTTCGGCATACTTGCCTCCTGTATGGCCAGTTTGGCCTTAGTCAGTCTCCTCGACATGTCAGCATCTGTAGTCTTCTGGCTGTCATCTTTCTTGCGCTGTTGTCCAACCACATGTACAATATTGTCGGTGTACATTGGCAAGGTCATTTTCGCAAGGCCCACAACTTGTTATAATTTCTCCCAATACTGTCCGGGTGGACATTTGTCGGATAAATGCTCCTCAACGTATGCCACAGAAGACCTCGGTTTGCAGCAAAAAGTGGTCCATCATATAAGTTCGAGTTGATGTATCTCTGAAGTCCCGCTCTACTCAAAATGTCCTCCAAGGCATACATACACCAGCATGGCTAATTGTGTGCCCGCTGAAAGTTCTAGTTATCCATCCATGGGCAGTTTGGCTACCATATCAGACAAGTCTGTATGAGACCATGGCACATAGTCAAGATGTCTTCCCCTGATAATCACTGGCATTTGCTCAATATAGTCTATATCCTGGCTATTATCAGCCTGTTGTTTCACATCCTTCCGTGGCTCCGGAATGAAGGATCTGCCACTCAAGTCAATGACCAGGTGTGCTTCTTCCACAAATATGGCACTCAAATGCTCCTTTACGATGCGTATAAACTCCCTGTTAGAAGGATCGGCTCTCTTCAATTCACTGACCAAATTGGCCCTTGTGCTGCGGACCCGTTCCATCCTGTCCTTCACCGAGTGCAGGGTGTCCGCAAGACGGCTGGGATGTCCATGTCGTTTAGAAGTAGAGTCACGCCCACGTCCTCGACGTCTCCTGGATGATGTCCTCTTGCCATTGTCGTCATCAGAGCCTGCTGCAGACCTTGTCGAGTCCCCGCTGTAGTCATCTGGGTCCGACTCAGAGTAGATGGTACTGCTTGTCTGCTCCTCCACCCCTCGGCGCCGTTTGTCAGCATCATGGTCCCGGTCAGGCCGTCCCCTCTGGTCGTCCAGTATCCTCATGATGTGCGGCTTGCAGGTGGCCGGAGTGAAAGTTGTGGCACCGGGTGGGGGTGTGGTCATCCCAGAAGTTCCCTGCAGGTCGAGTAACGCTCCAGCCCCCTTCCGCTGCTCCGTCTCACTCCTGCCGTCCAGTTCGTCAAGCATAGCTGTGGACAATGTTGCTGCGATAATCTTCTCCTGTCTCTCATTGAGTAGCCAATTGTCTGCACCTGACCTTCCTTAAAAAACAAGTCTGAAGACTGCTAGTTCTATTTCTCTCTTTTCTTTCCTAACATGTCCTTTTTGTCCTGCTTTGTATGTAGCAACCAGAACCTTCATTGTCCTAATCATTTCTTCATTAAAAGTACCATTCAGAGGCCATGGCTGATCAATATGAGGCCAACGTTTGGACAATTTCTTCGAAATTTCAGAAATATCTTTAAAATTTGGATTGTTTTGCTTCACAAATTCCACTGGTGTCTTATCTAAGGAAGCAGTTTTCTTCGGGCCCATCATGAATACTGAGAGAGTCCAAAAATGAAAAATGTCACGTTAAAAAAGCTACTAAATTGTACTCCTGTAGTCGGGTCTCCAGGAAATTGTATGCTGTTTTTTAAAAGATGTAAAGCTTCACAGCTAAAATCGGAGGCAGAAGGCCTTGTGAAAGCCAGTGACTGAGAAAAGTTAGAGAGAGAGAGAGAGAGAGAGAGAGAGAGAGAGAGAGAGAGAGAGAGAGAGAGAGAGAGAGAGAGAGAGAGAGAGAGAGAGAGAGAGAGAGAGAGAGAGAGAGAGAGAGAGAGAGAGAGAGAGAGAGAGAGAGAGAGAGAGAGATATGCAGAAGCCAAAAGCTACCCCCCCCCCTGACTCCCCTCACTCACACACTAATTAACACAATCACTCACACACACTCACAATCACCAGTGACTGTTTGTTTTGTCATAGGATATGGCTCTAACAAACTATATTTCTAGTCTAAAAGAAAGAAACCTTGAATTTAAACTTCAAGCACACAAATTAAAGTGCTTATAATACAAACAACAAGATAATAACTAAGCTAAAAAAGCAGATGCTCAGTGACGGCTGGCCATTGAAAGAATCCAGCTCTTACAAACGTGAGCCTAACATCAATTAAATAATGATCTTGTTGTTTGGAAGAGTTTTCCAAAATATCGTCGAACAACTTAATTATTAAAAGGATAAATTTAATTTCCCTAATTCCTTAATTTTTTAAACCACTCTTAGTAATTTCCAAAGAGCGAGAACACATTTACTCTCATACCAAATTTAGTTTTGTAGCCCGAAAAGAAGGGAAAAATAGAAATCCTAAATTAAATCACTAATTTATCTCTGACAAAGACACAACCAGAACTGAAAAGTCCAAACAGAGTATATTTGCTGATTTTTAGACTAGACGGCTGACTCTCTGTCAAAGTGTAAATGAGCAAAATAACTGTTTAAACCCACTTGATATATTGTTGCTATAACATATATCCATAGTTTACATTACCATCCCCCCTTCAAAACATGAAACAAACATGTTTTGAAAAAATAAAAGTATAGGAAAGAAGGTACTGTAATCAATGTCCAAAACAAAAATCCCTCCCCCCTTGCAAGTGAAAAATTACACCACTCCTGGCTGTTACTCAGGGAGAGTCTTTTGTCCCTCTGGGCCCTGCACCCCACAGAAAGCAGAGTCCAGAACCAAGAAAAAATGGAACAATAGAAAAAAAAAAAACAGACTATACTAAAACCTCCCCTCCACATACAACTTTGCCAACCATTATCATTATTATACTACCTTATAATCATGCCCGGTCCGTAGTCCAACCTATTGAAGACGTTTTTAACAAATACCGGAAACATAGACAAACGCAGAACACATCACAAGCCGGCACAATCACAAAGACAGACACAAACAAACCACTCAGAGAGACAATGCAATGCTTCCAGACCATATTTTGATGCCTCTTAAGTCACAACTTTGGTGTATGAAAACAACCTTGGTGTGTGGGAAACCACTGAACTTAACTTAAACACTAAAACGTCTTTTAATGTAGTTCATTTATGGTCAGGTTAAAATGAACCAAAGAACCTTGGTAAATGGGGGTGCAATTTAAAAATGAATATTTATTCTAATACTGAAAAGGCGTTCATTTGCCTGAAAATTGTTATAACAATGTTGCACCCCTACTCTTTACCATAATCACATCAAATGTCTCTCTTGTGAATTTTAAGCCCCAATAAAGACCTTTGATGCTACCTCACATTACAGCATGTGAACGCTAACTTAACTTAACTTAACTTAACTTAACTTACAACTTCGGTGTATGAAAACAACCTTGGTGTGTAAAAACCACTGAACTTAACTAAGACAATTTTGGCAAAATATGGTCTGTTATCATATACCTGTCTCTCTTCACATCACAGATAAACAACTGCAGTTTGTCCACCCGCGATGGTTCAGAGACCCTATTCATGTGAAACAACAAATGGGGCCTAACTTTATATGTAGATTTAAAAAAGATTCTATATTTCATTATTCTCCCACCCACACACAACACCGGTATATGCATGCGCCTGGGAGAACACCAAAATACAGGTAGCTAAAAATTCAGACCTAAAAGTTGTGACAAGGATCACCAACGTATTCTTTAGCCCAACTAAAAATCAAAAAATTTAATTTGCAAAAGGCTCTAATCAATAGTTAACTCTAATCAATAGTTAAGGACATAACCATTGTCCCAAAAATATATACACTCATCTTAACCCTCCCCTTTTTTTTTTTTTTTTTACTTCTTAATTGGCAGGAACTATTTATAACTCCCATTGAGGAACGTAGTAAACCACTCTTTAAGGTATGTGAATGCCTCTAACCCACAACTTTGTTGTGTGGAAGACCATTGAACCACAACTTAGACAACTTTCGGGTACGATAACCAGGCTAATTATCTTCTTTTCTGTAAATACTCAGTCAATTTCTTGTACTTAATATCTTGTAAATCTATTGGAATATATTCACTATTAACTGGCTTGCAATTGTACTGAAGATTTCAAGAAAATCAAGATAAATAAGCATAACTTGTTTGAAAGTTTGGAAAACAGAATATTCTCACCGCTCTAGTGCTGTAGCCACAGGTTCTTTTAATTCCAGGCGTTTGTGGACTCGGAGGACAGAAGATCCGCTGGCTGCTCGGGTCATCAAAAGACAGGATGAAGTGTTCCATGCGGTTTCGTCCTCCTGAGCGCACAAACACTGGACGCACTTCTGACACCAAATGATATGGCTGAAATTCTTAAGCACTTTTGGAGGCATGATGTGAGAATGTTCAGAAACCAGACAAGCTCGAAAGTGGTCTATCAGAAGTTTATTGATTACGGTCAATAATAGCCGGATGCAGTCTCATGTCAGCACTAGGCTGACATGCGAGAATGACAACATACAGAGTCATGGCAAGTTACAGTATTTATACCCGCTTGGTTACTCCCCTAAATGGGAGTTGACAGATAATTCACACCTACATGACAGATTGTATCATATAACAAATACATGTGGTTGACAATTGCACTGTCACAAATAGCAGAGGGAATAATCCCAACAAAGGTATTGCAGAATGTATTATCAATCATATAATACATTAAGAAGCATAGTCTCTATTAAACTAATCAGGACAAGGATGAAAGAGATCATAGATTTATCTTTCTCTGTGTGTGTGTGTGTGTGTGTGTGTGTGTGTGTGTGTGTGTGTGTGTGTGTGTGTGTGTGTGTGTGTGTGTGTGTGTGTGTGGAGCAAATGGCCTGGGGTTGATGACCCTTTATCTATAGATACTACAAAAGGAACAAAGACAGTTGTCAGGAAGTCACACCTGGGAGGTCACACCTGGCCAATGACTTGGTCAATTCTACAGTTAGCTAGAGAGTTCCTTGATCAAGCAGACAGATCATATTAATGCATATAATATGGAAAATTCCTTATCAAGTTACATCATGATGGCAAGGTAACTACACAACCCAAACCTCTACCAAAGTGGTCTTGCAAATGTGGGGTTATTGCGTGTCGTGCCCCCGTCCCCCGTTCCCCCGTCCCCCGCTCATCCCGTCGCGGCCCCCAGTCGCGGTCAACCGTCCCGTCCCGTGCGTCCCGTCGCGGCCCCCGTCGCGGTACACCCCCCGTCCCGTGCGTCCCGTTGCCGTCCCGTCGCGCGCACACACACACACACACACACACACACACACACACACACACACACACACACACACACACACACACACACACACACACACACACACACACACACACACACACACACACACACTCTGTGTGTGCTTGCAATACTTTGCAACGCTTTCTCCCTGGATATATTTATTGCGGTCGCTTATAATACATTTCACTTCCTTGTATGATTTCATGAGCTGCTGCAATGCTGCTGTTCAGCCACAGAGAGGAACGCCGCTCTGGTTTTGGACTCCATGATTGGTCAAGTTCAAGGATTCTGCTATCGACTTTCATGGTCTTTTATAGAAATACGTGAAGCCTGGCTTCATTATCCTGGCTGGACATAGCCTGGCTTGACAAGGCCTAGCTCGACAAAGTCGCTCCTTTTCAGCCTGGCTTTGCTTCGAGGAACGGAATAAACAAGGCTTATATGGTCCCGACTTTGTCAAGTCTGGTTTTGGCTTAAGTCCAGGCTTAGTTTATTCACCTTTTGAGGAACAGGCCCCTGGTTTACTAGGATGGGGTTCAATTCCCTGCGGTGTCTGCTGATTGCAGGTTGCTGTAGTCTGTTACGTTCCTTATGAAACTACTGTATCAAACTGCCATAACAAACTACCGTATCAAACTACCATCAGGTACTACCAGGAACGGCGTACCTGACGTTCCTGGAACTACCAGTTCCAGGAATTAGTCATGTCCAGAGTTTCGGTAGTGACCCAATGGTGAAAAAATACATTTGAATGTTAGGGACCAACAAAAAGTGTCACTACAAAGTACTACCAATCAACTATAAATTGCCTGAAACGTACTCCTAACAGGTTTTCGGGGGACGATTTTGGACTCCACACTTAGTGATTTTTTCGGATTAAACTTTCGTTTCGGTAGTGACCCAATGGTGAAAGAATAAATGTACTAAGTCCAGAGCTCGATGAATGTTAGGGACCCAAAAAAATGTCACTACAAAGTACTACCAATCAACTCTAAATTGCCTGAAACGTACTCCTAACAGGTTTTCGGGGGGACTATTTTGGCCTCCACACTTAGTGATTTTTTCGGATTTAACTTTCGTTTCGGTAGGGACCAACTTTCGTTTCGGTAGTGACCCGATGGTGAATTTACTAAGTCCAGAGCTCGATGAATGTTAGGGACAAAAAAAAATGTCACTACAAAGTACTACCAATCAACTCTAAATTGCCTGAAACATACTCCTAACAGGCTTTCGGGGGGACGATTTTGGCCTCCACACTTAGTGATTTTTTCGAATTTAACTTCGTTTCGGTAGTGACACAATGGTGTCACTACCGAAACGAAAAAAAAAATTACTAAGTCCAGAGCTCGATGAACGTTAGGGACCAAAAAAAAAGTCACTACCAATCAACTTTAAATTGCCTGGATTGTACTCCTAACAGGTTTTTGGGGGAACACTTTTTTTTTTGGCCTCCACACTTAGTGATTTTTTCGGATTTGACTTTGTTAGTGACACAATGGTGTCACTACCGTTAGGGACCAAAAACAAAGTCACTACCAATCAACTTTAAATTGCCTGAAACGTACTCCTAACAGGTTTTTGGGGGAACAATCCAGAGCTCGATGAATGTTAGGGACCAAAAAAAAAGTCACTACCAATCAACTTTAAATTGCCTGAAACGTACTCCTAACAGGTTTTTGGGGGAACAATTTTTTTTTCGTTTCGGTAGTGACACCATTGTGTCACTACCGAAACGGAAAAAAAATTACCAAGTCCAGAGCTCGATGAATGTTAGGGACCAAAAAAAAAGTCACTACCAATCAACTTTAAATTGCCTGAAACATGCTCCTAACAGGTTTTTGGGGGAACAATTTTTTTTCTGTTTTCGTCACTCGTCACTTTTCGTCACTACCGAAACGGGAAAAAAAAATCACAAAAAAATCACTACCAATCAGCTTTAAATTGCCTGAAACGTGCTCCTAACAGGTTTTTGGGGGAACATTTTTTTTTCTGTTTTCGTCACTCGTCACTTTTCGTCACTACCGAAACGGAAAAAAAGAATTCACAAAAAAATCACTACCAATCAGCTTTAAATTGCCTGAAACGTGCTCCTAACAGGTTTTTGGGGGAACAATTTTTTTTCTGTTTTCGTCACTCGTCACTTTTCGTCACTACCGAAACGGGAAAAATAATTCACAAAAAAATCACTACCAATCAGCTTTAAATTGCCTGAAACGTGCTCCTAACAGGTTTTTGGGGGAACAATTTCTTTTCTGTTTTCGTCACTCGTCACTTTTCGTCACTACCGAAACGGAAAAAAAAATTCACAAAAAAATCACTACCAATCAGCTTTAAATTGCCTGAAACGTGCTCCTAACAGGTTTTTGGGGGAACATTTTTTTTTCTGTTTTCGTCACTCGTCACTTTTCGTCACTACCGAAACGGAAAAAAGAATTCACAAAAAAATCACTACCAATCAGCTTTAAATTGCCTGAAACGTGCTCCTAACAGGTTTTTGGGGGAACAATTTTTTTTCTGTTTTCGTCACTCGTCACTTTTCGTCACTACCGAAACGGAAAAAAAAAATCACAAAAAAATCACTACCAATCAGCTTTAAATTGCCTGAAACGTGCTCCTAACAGGTTTTTGGGGGAACAATTTTTTTTTCGTTTCGGTAGTGACACCATTGTGTCACTACCGAAACGGAAAAAAAATTACCAAGTCCAGAGCTCGATGAATGTTAGGGACCAAAAAAAAAGTCACTACCAATCAACTTTAAATTGCCTGAAACATGCTCCTAACAGGTTTTTGGGGGAACAATTTTTTTTCTGTTTTCGTCACTCGTCACTTTTCGTCACTACCGAAACGGGAAAAAAAATCACAAAAAAATCACTACCAATCAGCTTTAAATTGCCTGAAACGTGCTCCTAACAGGTTTTTGGGGGAACATTTTTTTTTCTGTTTTCGTCACTCGTCACTTTTCGTCACTACCGAAACGGAAAAAAGAATTCACAAAAAAATCACTACCAATCAGCTTTAAATTGCCTGAAACGTGCTCCTAACAGGTTTTTGGGGGAACAATTTTTTTTCTGTTTTCGTCACTCGTCACTTTTCGTCACTACCGAAACGGGAAAAAAAATTCACAAAAAAATCACTACCAATCAGCTTTAAATTGCCTGAAACGTGCTCCTAACAGGTTTTTGGGGGAACAATTTCTTTTCTGTTTTCGTCACTCGTCACTTTTCGTCACTACCGAAACGGAAAAAAAAATTCACAAAAAAATCACTACCAATCAGCTTTAAATTGCCTGAAACGTGCTCCTAACAGGTTTTTGGGGGAACATTTTTTTTTCTGTTTTCGTCACTCGTCACTTTTCGTCACTACCGAAACGGAAAAAAGAATTCACAAAAAAATCACTGCCAATCAGCTTTAAATTGCCTGAAACGTGCTCCTAACAGGTTTTTGGGGGAACAATTTTTTTTCTGTTTTCGTCACTCGTCACTTTTCGTCACTACCGAAACGGGAAAAAAAATTCACAAAAAAATCACTGCCAATCAGCTTTAAATTGCCTGAAACGTGCTCCTAACAGGTTTTTGGGGGAACAATTTCTTTTCTGTTTTCGTCACTCGTCACTATTATTAGGATTGCGAGGGGAAGAATCCAGGTTGCTCGTCTGTCAAAGAGTGAAAAAATATATAATATTCTAATATTGATTACATAGGAAAATGTCTTTGAATGCAAGCATGACAAAAAATGCACTTGACTTGTCAAACTGAAGAAAGATGGCTTCCTCCACAATTAACCACTTACACACTATAAACTTAGTTGAACAGGGGCCTCCAGAGTCTAGATTTGTAGATCTATTTTCGGTGAATGTTCGCCTACTATGACAAGCCCAGAATAGGGATACTAGAGTTCATGTGGTTAATTTATGCTAGGACCACAAACGGAACAAACCTTTGCTTCGTCAGCTGTGGTCTGTCTGTGTCTGCCTGGGCTGGGAGGGACAGACAGATGCTTCCTGCCCTTCTCCTGCTGGAACAGGTCCTGAAGCCTGGAGATGTGAAGGACAGACAGAATACAGCTAAAAACTGTTAGAACTGGGCCCTGGGTGGCTCACCTGCTCTGAGCACATGCCACAGTATAGAATGAACTGCGTGTTACTCCCAATTCACACCATCAGTTATTTTTGTACATGTACATTTCATACAATAGAAAAAAATTATATAATTAGGCTTTAGACGCCAAATTGCATCTCAGTCCTTGCATCTCAAACGCATAAACATTATTGCTATGGACTTAACCCTATACACTTCGTAGTATGTCAAATATTGAAAAGAGACGATCTACAAGCCCTCAATGCGACACATTGCGAGCTCTTAGATCTGCTATTTTGTCTGACTATAAATAATGGTTAAAGTGGTTACACAGATGCATTCCCGGTTTGAATGGGTTAAAGACACAAATAAATAAATGAACAAGGTTATTAACCTGCTATTCCAGGACTGCAGCATCTCACACAGTCCTTGTTTCTTCATCACTACTGACTCAAGAACAACCTGCAGTTGCTGGGGGGAGTCCAGGCCACAGGCCTGTAGGCGTGCCTGCAGCTTCTCTATCCAGCTTCGTAGTTCCGCTTCCTCCATCTACATGGAAAAATGCAACGTCACCCGCTCCGTTACCATAACTAGGGCTGCAACTATCAATTATTTTCAGTAGCGATTGTTTTATCGATTCATTTTGCGATTAATCAAATAATCAAAGCTTTTTTATAATCTGATTTTTGTTTTGATTTTTTTTTTAAACATATGCCTATAATGACATGCCCAAAAAAGGGATAGATAATTAATGGATTATTGTATAAAATAATTGATTATCGATTTTCTTTATTTCTTATAATCGATTAAATCGATTAGTTCGATTGACGATTGCACCCCTAACCGCAACCGGTACAAACAGCACTTTTACAGAGAATATAGACCCGTGCCGAGAGGCGAACCGTACGTCTTTTTGAGCAAACAGGTCCTCCATTTTCTCCTCTCGTGTCTTGCTGAAGGTGTCCGTCTTCAGTGAGGTGAGACGGTCGTCTATGGACAGGTACACCTGGGTTACCCTGTCGATCAATTAACCATAGGGCAAAATCAATATTCTACTTCCGAGGATATTTTGGAAAGCAATAACAAAGTATTCAGAAATGGCACATACAGTAGTAACGTTAAAATACATTTCATGTTCAAATTTGCTGCATTTTGGTACGAGTTTTGGCGGCAGACAGGTTTTTTTGTTTTTGTGAAGAATATACCAGTGTGAAGAGTATATCAAAAATATTTTTTGTTTAATTGAAAAAGTTACAAAGTATGACTTTAATATAATTAATATAATTATGAGTTCTATATCAATATCCAATATATATGAGTATATGTACACAATGGCCTAAGTATGAAGGAACAGTGAGCTATGGCTCTTACTTCAGAGATTAGTCCTTTAGGTCCTGCTGCATGTTGGCTTTAGATGGTGCCAGGTTCCTGATGAAGATCTTGGGAGGAGGAAGACAGATCTCCAGCAGCCTCACAGAGATATAGCTGAGGAAACGGAGTGAAGAAAAGATAAATGGTTGTGTGTTACTGTATATTTCAAACACACTTTCACCACACCGACAGTGGAGGCAACCACCCTCATAAGGTGCAGTTAGGGGTTCAGTGTCTTGCTCAAGGACACTTGTGTGCCTGCCCCTAACGTGGCCCCTGGACTAGTGTTTGTGCCAAGTTTGGTATAGATCGGAGCAACGATGCGCCTCGTCCGGATGTTATGTTTGTGACCGTGGTTCGTGGTCGATCCCCCCACCCACCCACTATGCAACATAGGATATATGGATGAAGTGTGTAGATGGATAGATGAACAGACAGTTGGCTGACAAAGTAGATGAAATGAGACCTAACCTGAAGGAAGCCACCATCTGGTTGTAAGAGAAGTACTGGTGGTAATCTTTGTGAATGGAATGTCCGCAGGGTTCGGCGTTGGCTCTTCGGGTGTACTGATGACCGTAGAAGCGCAACTCCAGATACTTGGCAAACGACATGGACCACGAGTCATTGGACAATGGAACCACTGGTGTCACCTACAAAGACAGATAGAGGCCAAGTTTTTGGGGGGGATTTCTTTTCTTCTAATTAAATAAGGCGTAAATAGCCGATCTACAAGCTCACAATGCTTCGCGATGCAACACATTGTGAGTTTGTAGATAATCTATTTTTGCTACTTTTGTGTGACACTGTTGTACGATGAAGTATAAAATAGGGCTTAAGTGGTTAATCATACTAATCAATTTAGTCGTTTATAAAAAGTAGTAATCAATAGAATAATTGCCAAGAAAATAATCAATATCTGCAGCCATAAACTTGAGATGCTCCAAGTTAGCTCCAATTTATTGTTCTTAGTATTTACTTGTTTGCATATGCGGCACCAGGAATAGGAGAGTCCAGCTCCTTCAAAACGATCTGCACACAACCACTGCCGTGAACGAACCGTCGGATGTGATGCACCATGGGAGTTTCACAGAATGGACTGGGGCACTGGTAAGACGGCCTAGAAACACACACACACACACACACACACACACACACACACACACACACAAACAAGCTCAAGTACAGGCTGTTGTTTAGTGACTGTACAGCTCATTTAGTTATTTAAAGTGTTTCAGGGGTTGTGTTTATATCATAATTTTATTTCACCTAAAACAGTATCGCTCCAAAAAAACACCAAGAGAGGTGTCATTCTTGCCATAGAACTCCATCGTGACAATCCTGTTAACAAAAATGGACAATAATTGAAAAAGTACTTTCAGCCATTAAAATATGACACTACAGGGATATATTATATCACATGCTGTAAGTGTACAATACTTTACCATGGGCTGACACAGGGGTTGGGGGCGTTGTTGGACTGTGCTGAAGAGCTGCTGAAGAGTACACACAGCCTCTGGTGGTTGACAGGGTTCAGACAGTCCAGCTGGGGACAATAAAACCAACAAACAATGTCAAAAACGACGCGAAGAATCAATCATGACAATCTATGAGAGCACACGCCATGCCACTCACAGTGTCCCTCACAGATCTCAGATCAGGGATGAGGTGGTGGGCTCCGCCTGTCATCAACACTGAGACCAGTGCTGGCTGAATGAGACGATGGGTACAGGTCAGATGACTTTAAGACTTTATGAAGTGGAATTATTCTGATCTATTCCAACCACCTGACATGCAAAGCAGCCTCCGTTTTGCATGCACAGCCAAAAAGCTGAGAAAAGATTAAACATGCAAATGATTAACCACATGAACCCCAGTGTCCCTATTCTGTCGAGAAAAATAGCCGATCTACAAGCTCACAACGCGCTGCATTGCAACGCGTTGTGAGCTTGTAGATGGTCTATTTTCAGCCAAGAGATGTAAAGGAAAAAAGGAGCGGCCTAGCATAGACCCCTGGGGTCAACTAAGTCTCTAGGGTTTAAGTGGTTAACTCATAGTTGGCTCATCTCTAGAGGAGTTTCTTCATCCCTAGATGAGTAAACTACACATGCAGGCTATGATTTGGCAGGTAAGTCACAATAAATCTCAAACCCGGTCCCACCTTGGAGGCCCAGCTCATGTCATTCTGTCCAGCTGGCTTCTCCTCCTCACTGTCAGCTTTCACCGGAGCCCTGACAGGCACCTCCCTGTCCCGCTCCCTGTTTTGGGTTAGGGTGGCGGGCCCCCCGGGGCCAACCGAGTTGAAGGGGTCGGTGACCTCCCGCTGCCGGATGCGGCCTCCCTTGGCCCGGTAGTCGGCTAGCATCTTGGCCAGGTCCTGGCTGCCGCTCAACTGATCCACGATGCGAGTGCTGGTGAGGCGGTGGCTGGGCAGCATGACGGCGGGTCGCGGCGGGGGACCTCCGTTGGCCAGGCCAGTGGCCAGACTTGAGGGGGGTGGGTCTTTGAGGAGCAGCCGTTTCCTGCGCCCGTCCAGCTCCTTGAAGTCCTTGTTGAGGAGAGGGGACAGGTACACCTGCAGGAGAGAGGAGACGCATGATGGCATGATAACACTACACACAGTACTATTAGGACCTGTTCAATATAATGATTTCTCAACACAATATAATCAACAATATGAGAACTTCCCTCGCAAGATACATTAAAAAATAATTGTATCTTTCAGCACTGTATGTGACAACACTTCAATCAATTAATCTCAATTGCTTCCCTTACAGAGTGGTAAATAAGTACATATGAAACAAGAATTGTTGAATTGCCTAACTGAGAAAAACAAGACATATTGAATATTGACGTTTGATCCATAAATCCTGCGACAACAGCTCTACATAGCATCACTGTATGTCCATATTTCATTTTTGTCATAAATTAATACCCTATTTTATACTTCATTGTATGACAAGTGTGTAGTAGCGATAACTTGCTTGTGACTAAATAATAACTACATGATTGAATCCATTGAAACACAGGTTCTTTTTTACTGAGTGGTTTTAGACATACAAGGTTTCCACCTGACAGCAATGATATATATCCTACTATAATTCTAGTAACCTCTGTCCGTTTGTAGTGTAGTGGTAGGTGAAGCTACCCGGTTCTCCTCAGTGGCTGGACCAATTGCTCTGATTTTGCACACAGCCATTGACCATTACCATCTGAACTTAACTGTGGAGCCCGTTTTTCAATTTCATCAAATCTCAGCTTCTTATTAGCATTTATGTGTCAAACAATGTCGCCTCCCGGGTTGCCAGATCATGTGCGCATATCCCCCCACGGATGCGTCGACCGGGTATGGTCTAGTAATAATAAATGGAACAGGTGAGTACCTGCTCTGGGAAGTAGTCCCTGCTGGGGCAGCGGAGGCCAGCGGAGGTGAGGAGGAACGGTTCTCTGAAGGTGATGAACGGGGAGATGCACAAGATGATGTCCTTCAGCTCCTGCTTGAAGACGGCTGAGATGGACTTCAGCCGGTCGTCGGACGAGGCCACCTGCTCTGCCACGAAAAGCCCTGTGTCGTCCTGCAGGGGGTCCCGGAACAACCTGGGAGGGGGCGTCTCAGAGCCATCTGAATCTAGCGACTCCCCTTTCCTTAGGCTCCCCTCTTCCCCAGTATCCCCCTCCGATGCTCTTATAAAGGAGAGCCCTCATCCATAATGAAAGGCGGAGAGACAAGCAGAGGAGGGCTAGAGACTGGGGTGGAGGTGGTGTTCTCCGTGTCCCTGGCCTCGTCTCCTTGGCCAGGGGAAGACAAAGACGACTTGGGCTTCAGTTTCATGTGCGGGCTCTCTTTATCGTCATCCTTGGACGAAGACTCTGAGGCAGGCCTTTCCCCGTCCCGCTGCCCTACCATCGTCCCCCAGTCTATGGTGGAACCCTCCGATCCAACCCCAGAAATTATGGTTTTCTCCTGGCCATCCCCGTCTCGCTCTTCGTCCCCCTTCTCCTCGGCTGTGGTGCCCTCCAGAAGGCAAGGGAAGGAGGTGCTCTGAGCCAGACTGGGTGGCATGGCAGCCATGTGTGTGTGTGTGTGTGTGTGTGTGTGTGTGTGTGTGTGTGTGTGTGTGTGTGTGTGTGTGTGTGTGTGTGTGTGTGTGTGTGTGTGTGTGTGTGTGTGTGTGTGTGTGTGTGTGTGTTTGTATCTGATAGGATGACCTCTGCTCTTCTCTCTCTCCTCAGGGTTTTGTAATAGAACTGCTGTTGACCCTGGAGTCGGGCATCGACACACTGGCAGACACCGTCAAGAACTATGACCTCCTCACTGCCTTAGCACAGTAAGTCTGCTCAAAAGCCAGAGCTATATCCAATTCTCCAGTATGAGAGACATTTTAAACAAATGAAAAATGTTTTAAGCAGATACTAACTGGTAGCTGCAATCCAGAACTTATTTTGAAAAATAAAATGTTAGTTTAACCAATCTGTATGGGGGAGAGTGTGTTAATACATGTAACTAGTACACTGAAGGTGGTCTCCCTTGAGACATACAGACCCTGGTGTCAGTTAGGACACCTAACTAGTTGACAAGTAGCACCGCCTTAGGCACAATTTCTCCCCTGGCCAAGCAGGGATTGCCTCTTGTTTGAGCGTTAGACATTAAGGTCTCTCATGCGGGAGAATCAAGGCTAGATAAAAGTTCAGGTTGCATTTTTCATTAAAAAAACTGCTTAAATGTTTATATTGCAGGACCCCTACCCACGATCACCTATTATTGGGAGCCAAGTTTGCAGCCAACAGGAAAAGCACGGGACAGATAAACCTGAGCAGCGGGGGTCTGTTCAACTATGCCCACTACGGCCACGGCCACAGCAACTCGCTCCGCGCCAGCCTGATGGGCGAGCAGCGGAAGGCCGACCGGAAGAAGATGGAGGAGGATGAGAAACAGACACACATCCATGATGGAGACACCAGCTTCAGGTTGGAACACAATGTTCTCTGAGAGTCTTTTCAGAACCATGAACCTCAGCTCCAGACAAAGCTCCTGGAACACAAACATTAATTTTGTTAAAGAAGTTTGATTTGAAAATTTTATTGGAGGATAAACCCCTTGAGATGCAGCATCTCGTCTTCCAGGGGGTCCTCAGGCACAACACACAAACATTGATACAAAACAATCACGTAACATTCAACAACAACAAAACATACACATATAGGGCTCTCACACCATCCCAGACCAGTCTACATCTGTTACGCTATAATAAAAATAATAGTAATCAAAATAATAATAATACAAATACAAATTAAAAAATAAAATAAAATAATAATAAAACAATCAATTATGAAAAAATAATAATAATAATAAATAAAATAAAATAAATCAAAAGCAAGAACAGTTAGATTTTAGGGAATCAAGCAGAGTTATTTTGAAAACAGAAAAAGAAATAATTGATCTAAGTAAAGTGGATAAATTGTTCCAATCAGAAGGTGCTTTAAACTTAAACGAACGTCTCCCAATTTCTTTGTTTATACCGACAGGTAAAGGGTATCTTGAATTGAACGGACGTAAAAGATCTTTCAGATAAGAAGGATAATTAAAGTAAATACATTTAAAAACAAAAAGCAACCAATGAAAATGTCTCCTATCCTGAGGAGATAACCAGTTTAACGTATCGTACAGAACACAATGATGTGTACTGTAAGGACACCTGAGTACAAATCTACATATATTATTGTAAACTACATTTAACGAATGAAGATGTGTCCCAGAGGTGTTCTGATAAAGGATGTCACAATAGTCAATGATAGGAAGTAGAAGCTGCTGAACAATATGTTTTCTTATTTGAAAAGTAAAACAGTTTATTGATCTATACATTAATCTGAGACCATTATTTACTTTACTCCTAACAGAATCGATATGGGGCTTAAAAGAAAATTCAGAATCTAACCAAAGTCCTAAGTATTTGAATGTTTCCACTGTTTTAAGGGGAGAGCCATCTGTAAAACAAATAGATAATTCAGAGGATGTACGGTTAAGAAAGTACCGAGTACCAAACACCATGCTGCACGACTTCTGCTTGTTTAATATAAGATTATTATTTAAAAGCCATTTTTGAACCAAATTAAATTCCGTTTGCAAGGAGCTTTGAATTTTATGTATATCACAATCAGATGTATAGATAGCTGTGTCATCAGCATATAACTGTATGGAGCAATTTGTACATATTTTGGGAAGATCATTAATAAAAATGGAAAAAAGTAAAGGACCTAAGATTGATCCTTGTGGAACACCCTTTTCTACCACCAAGAAATCCGATCTAACATTGTTAAAAGAAACACACTGACGACGATTATGAAGGTAAGAACTAAACCAAAGTAATGCCTGACGAGAAAGACCAAAATCATAAAGTTTATCCAAAAGAAGATAATGATCAACTAAATCAAAAGCCTTAGTTAAATCAATAAAAATAGAACCTAATAATTTACCCTTATCTAAAGCGGAGTATACGTCATCTGAAAATTTAACAAGAGCAGTAGTAGTGGAAAAATTGGAACGGAAACCTGACTGAAATGGGGATAAAATATTGAGATCATTAATATATTGAGATAATTGATTAAAGATGAGCTTCTCAAATATTTTTTCCGTTGCACAGATAATAGAAATAGGTCTATAATTATTAACCTCTAAAGGATCACCACCTTTAAAGAGTGGAGTGACCTTTGCACATTTCCAGATTGATGGAAGTTGATAAGTAGATAGGGACAAATTAAATAAATCGGCAAGGGGGAAAATGAGAACTTGAGAAGCTAATTTAATAAACTTGGCCTCTAATCCATCTGGACCAGAGGCACATCCAACCTTAAGATCTGAAATAACTTGTGAAATTTCCGTAGGTAAAATTCGTCTAAATGCAAATGAACCATTAATAGGACTACTAACATGATTATTTAAATAAGGAGAATCAAAAGAATAAGAATTACTAACAGAAGAAAAATAACGATTAAACACATCAGAGATCAGAGCAGGGTCATGGACAACTTCATCATTTACACGAATCTGCGGAACAGAGTTTTTCCTTGGATTAAGAATACTATTCAACTTATTCCAAAACTGTTTTGGATTTTTGAAATCTTGTGAAAGTCCATTCCTATGAAAATTAGCCTTGGCATTTCTGGTCTGTGTTTTACAAATATTTCTCAAATGTTTGTAAGAGTCCCAGTCAACTGGGTCCCGAGTAGATCTGTGTTTTTCCCAAGCCGTATCTCTACGTTTAAAGAGACCTATGAGATCTGAATTGATCCATGGTAAATGTCTACCTTTAACTCTTACTGTTTTCCAAGGGGCATGTTTATCAATAACTCTCACAAATTCATCTAAAAGAAAGTTTGAGGCATCCTCAACAAAAGGAATCAACTGAAACCTATTCCAGTCCACTGAAACAACATCATGAATAAAATTATCTGTATTTATGTTTCTGCACTGTCTCATATTTATGTATTTTGGAGGAAGACGGGGAATTCTTATCTTCCAAACACAAAATATCCCAGAGTGGTCACTAAAACAATCTGAGAGGACCCCTGATTTAACGATCCTATCTGGGTGTGAAACAAATATTAAATCTAATAGAGTTGATGTTGTTTCAGTTACTCTGGTCGGCTCAGTGATAAGTTGAGTTAAGTTTATATTGTCGAATAATTTTTTCTCATTTGCAGAGAAACGAGGGAGCCAATTCCAATTAAAATCCCCTAAAAATATTAATTCCAAGGGACAATTAAGAGAGTTGATTGTAGACAATATAGATCTGACGGATTCCACAGGAGCTGATGGGGGCCTATAAAAATTACCTATTATTTACAAAAGTTAAATTGTCTGAGGAGGAAAAGCATCATTTTCATTATTTTTATCAGGTGAAAACAAGTCAGTCAGCTCCATATAATAATCATAATAATAGTAATAATATCTGGAATTTATATAGTGCTTAAAGACACTTTTATGGCCACAAAAGGGGGGTTATATCCTACGTGAAAGCTTCCTGTACCCCCTACTTCCTAAAGGACCCCCAGATGGACACAGGTCCATTAGGCAGCTAAACCTTGAACATGATGTGAACATACATGTTACATCATTATCAGAGCTAAAGTTACCCTTCAGTTTGTTTATCTATCACAGGTTCTGTTATAATGTAGCATTTGAAGAAATATTTGGCCTTAAATGTAATTTAGACCCTCATTTGTAAATAGAGAATTAAATATAAGATAAATAAGTATTTCAGTCAGACAACATTTGGATTGGATTAGAATATATTTAAGCAAGCTTGAGCATAGATATAGAAAGCATGAGGAAGCATAGTTTGGCGTCAGGCATCTGAATCCATTCATTCCCTGTAAGAATAACATTCTAATGAATGTTACATGCCAAATAGCATTTACAGGGAATGAATTAAACCCCCATGGGGATCTAGAAACAGAACCTACAGGTGGATGCCGGGGAGGCGGTGGGATGAGATTTTTCATGGTAGCAGCATACGTAGCAAGCAAAGGCAGCAGATCCGGCAGGATCTCAGTAACAGATCAGCAGCAGGTACGGCACGTCAGCCCAGCAGAAGAGCGCAACTAGAATGAACAGGTAGGCAGAGCAATGCTTATAACCCACCGACCAGGAGAAAAATGCATGTGACTTAGTCACCTGATCGGTTGGCCCAATCCCTGAGTTGCCTGGCCTGAACTAGCTCCGTAAACTGTGCCTCATTTAATAAAATGGTGGTCAGTGTTGTCAGTGAGCCTCTATTCTGGTTAACCTCCCAGACACTGGTCTTGTCCCAACTGTCTCATCACCTGGGGTGTAATGTATATTGGTTATTGATCATGTTTGTATTCATAGACAAAGAGCTATAGGACAGTTTGTTCTCTAAACTCAAGGCTCATCGGGGCTGAAGACATGTATGAGAGAGTCCATCATGAAAGTCCATGAACAACAAACAGGCTTTTCTCACTGAGAAATGAACATGGAGGCTCTTTGGGTTCAAACATAATCTTTTACAAAAGTTTAAAAAGTGTCCAGTGTTGATGATGGTCTGAGGACAAACATCTACTCTCTGTGTCACTTTATTTCACCATGTCACTGGTTGTCACTTTTGTAAGTAAAATACTATTCTTTGCATCCAAAGAGCCTTGATTTTCATTTTTCAGCGCACAAACAAAGCCTTTATGTTGTTTGTGTATTCATAGGCAGCAATGTATTTGTTGATTGATTGATTGATGTACTTTATTTAGTAAGACATGAGAACAACAGTACATGGAAGTACAAATTCACAATACAAGATCTACTAAACTGGAAGACTCATTAAGCACTGAGCTTGTTTAAGATGAGATCCCCATGCACACAAATCATGATGACATATAAGAGACAGACAGATATACACACTACTATACAGAATGTCATACAATGGACCCAACTAATGATTTAGGGGTTTATCTTTAATGTTGTCACTCAACAGTAAACAAACCAACATACAGTATAAGTGTTTACAGGGTATCTGTACCTTTATATTTAGATTACGTAAGAAAGATATTATGAAAATAGCTGATCTACAAGCTCACAACGCCTCACAGGCGTTGTGAGCTTGTAGATCAGCTATTTTCACAATGTTTATCTGTGGAACCGAGTCAAACTAAGTGTAATGCCTATAGTTACAAGTGCTTGTCAGGGTGGGGGGTCTCCAGTTCATATATGATTATTTTATTTTGTGACCAGAGTTTTACACTCCTTTGAAAGGAGAGCCCTCAGTGAAGTGGGTCTGTTTTGACCAGAGCCTTTATCTCTCAAGATGAGTTTAACTTTATGTTCACTAACATGTGTCTGCATGGCATTATCTGTCTTATGTTTTATCATTATTATAAACAATGAACACAACAATATGTAGAATTATGATGTTTATGATCTAAACACATGTTTCTGCTGTTCTATAGACAGCCACCCAGTTGAATAAATCACAGATTGAGGCTTTAAGCTTTGATTCTATGAAATAGCCCTGCTTTATAGAACATTCTTCAGAACATAAACTTTAATCTGATCTAAATCACTGACATCACTTCAGTCACACTGACAACATGGTCCATTATATGTTGTTAGACTGCCATCTAGTGACCAAACACAGTAATGACCAAAGTATTTTATGCACATAGCACTAGACATGTAGAGAATGTAGACATGATATAATATACACTTTAATAGAGAATGTAGACATAATATAATATACACTTTAATAGAGAATGTAGACATAATATAATATACACCTTTAATGATATTAAAGTGTATATTATATAGAAATTAGATATTTACATTGTGTTCATATAGAGGAGAGACATTGTAATAGTGACAGAGCTGTCATTCAGGGTAACCAGACAGTCATTCAGTTTAATGTTAATATTTATATATGTCCTCTCTCTCCTCATCTCATGCAGGACGTTCCAGACCAGAGCCCTCTGTCCTCCACTGTCCTCCAGCACCGTCCTGTCTGCAGTGTGTACGTGTGAACCTATAGGATACCAGGTAAACATTTACATTACAGTCATTTATCAGAAGCTTTTATCCAAAGAGACTTACAATAAGTACATTCAACATACTGTAGGTAGTGAACTAAACTACTAATCACCAGAAGTCTGAAGTGCATTCTCTCTAAAACAACTAAGAGTATACCTAGCACTAAGGTAAAAGTGTAATATATCATCTTCCTACTGTCTTAAACAGATGAGACAAAATAGGAATATTAAATGAGCAAGAGATAAAACACATAAGTATATCAAATAAACTAGATCCAATAAAACAATAAAATCAGTGAAATGAAGATGTATAAACTCTGTAGCCACACAGTGGATTATAAACATGAGTGTGTTACTCTGGTCAGCTATAGACCTGTTTGTAACCTCAGCTTCATAGGCTGCTGGCAGAGTGCTGGACACCAGAGAACGGTGGTCAACCTTACCGTACCCATTTATACCCTTTTCCACAGATTGTGTCTGTAAAAGCCAAGTGGGTGAAACATTTTCGAATGGATTTGTGTGACCATGGGTGGCGCTGTTGTCTATATAGGCGTCAAGTTCACTGTCATGGGCAAGAGGTTTGACCCGGAAGGGCAAAGGTTTTTGACCTTAGGTTACTGCAGGTTACCGCTATTCAAACAGCCTGTGGCACAAATTAATTTATCTGATCAGTGTATGGAACCCCAAAAGATGCTGTTTGCACGGTGAAGTAAATACATAGTTTTTTGCATGAAGAAATGCCTGCATGGTATCATTAGAACACTGAGTCACAGCGAGCGGTTTGGTATCAGATCAAACATAGTGTCGGCGCGTCAGCCAGGTCCAACCACAGGTTCATCTCCTCAGTAGCTCTGTATGAGACAGGAGCTCCTTTAATAGTATC
Organism: Gymnoscopelus microlampas; assembly: GCF_963454915.1. Taxonomy (NCBI): domain Eukaryota; kingdom Metazoa; phylum Chordata; class Actinopteri; order Myctophiformes; family Myctophidae; genus Gymnoscopelus; species Gymnoscopelus microlampas. The sequence goes on from NC_139951.1 coordinate 51,579,490, forward strand.
CATAAAGTAACGCTAGTCCTCCCTGTGCTCAGATGTTTGACATTCTAGTGGTCAATAAACTTTAAGTGACGGGTTGAAACAAGCTTCTTTAGTTCTCTGCCATTTTCCCTCTGCGGCCGAAACGGGAGCAGTACTGACACCTGCTGGACGGAGGTTGACTGGACACAGGCTGAATAAAAAAGTGATTTAAACTCTTGTTTCAACACGTCTGCTTACATTCTATTAACCTCTAACATGTCAAACATCTGAGAGCAGGAAGAAAGACCTTTACCATTTTGATAGGATGTGTGTAAAAAGGTACAAATCTGTACTGTTGGTGGAGGGAGAGGTTCTGATAGGAGATAAGACAACCACAGACCACAGCACCAGTATCTACAGCACAGACAAGAGGGTTTATCAGTGTTAGAAACCCTTTTAGGTCTACTCACTGTATAGGGATGGATTGGTAACATAATGAAACACAGTTTGTATAACCGGATGTTGAGCAATGTTAAACAAAAAACAACAATGTTACAATTCATACAGTGCAAAAATACCATATAAATACAAGCAGCGATTAAAACATGCATAGCAGAACATAGTGTGGTACAGACAATAGTTGTGATGTAACTGTTTAACTGTGTTCAAAGGCCAGGGAAAATAAGTAGTAGAAGTCTTTAATAGTGATTTATAAATGTCTATGGACTGAGAGGCTCTTATATTAAAAGAAAGGCTATTCCAGAGCCTCAGGGTGTCCACAGTGAAGGCTCGGTCGCCTCTAGACCTTTTGTTAGTCGTGAGCTCAATTAGTAGCAACTGATCAGCTGACCTTAGGGGTCTGCCTACCTAACTAGTCTAACCAACCAATGTTCAAACATACATAAGTGACAACCCCTCCTTACCTAGTGTGTTAACAAAGGTTCTGCCTACAGTACATGGTGTCTATGTATAGAGGCCTCTGTGTTTCCTGTTCCAAGGCAGCAGCATATACAATACAAGAAGAAGAACAGATATATAATAAATACCTAAAGTTGCATGACATTCTCATGCATGTCTCTACTACTGTAATGTACTTAGTTCTGTCCTTCATAAGTAAAGCACTGACAGAGTCACACTACAACTTGTTCAGAGTTTTAACTAAAACCAAGATGAGAAAACATATCACTACAGGTTTAATATCTTTACACTGACTCCTGGTAACTTTTAGGATTGATTTTAAATGTGTTTTAATAGTTTTAAGGCACAATTGTTTATCACATTCATACCTTTTAGATCTCCTGTCCAAATATGTTACAAATCGTCCCCTCAGGTCATCATACTAACCTTCAAAAATGTATTATTAAAAACATGTTGAAGCATCTTTCTGCTTACATACAGTATAAGACAGGCAACCATCATAGATAGCTTTAAAAACAAGCTCAAAGACCCACTGTTTCACTCTTGTTTTTAGTTGATTCCATTGTATTTGTTGTTTTGTTCTTGCTATTTTCCTGTATTGTTTTAATTAGATCTTTGTCTCCTTTTGATTTGTTCTTCATCATGTTTTTAATCTGAATGTTTGTGTTGTTTAATGTTGTGTTCATGTTCTTTTGCTTAGATTTTCTCTTTTGTTGTTTTTATATATAAAGCCCTTTGTGCTGCATGTGATGTGATGAAAGGTGCTTCCTGTATACTAATAAAGTGTATTGTTATTATTATTATTTCCACAGACTAGTCAGGTGATGAGGATCCACCAGACATCAGTGTAAAGCAGAGACAGCAGTGTTTTTAGAACCAGCAGCCTCTACAGATCTCTGCCACAGCAGATCAAGAAACAACCATCCGTACCCGTAGACGAGACAGCTAGACCACACCACTCCCAGGTCCTACAACACATGTCTCTGAGGTATACAACCTTATCAACTTGTCCAGTGGGGGGTCTGGACCCAACTAATGATTTAGGGGTTTATCTTTAATGTTCTCACTCAACAGTAAACAAACCAACATACAGTAGTGTTTGATTTTAAAATAGTTTTAATAGTTTTTAAGGCACTTCATTGTTCTAAGCCCCTTCATACCTTTTAGATTGCCTGTCCAAATATGTTCCAAACCGTCTCCTCAGGTCATCTAGTGCTGACCTCCTCAAGGTGTCAAACATGAAATATAAAAAATATGTTGAAGCAGCTTTCTGCTGTTATGGGCCAACGGCCTGGAACAAGCTCCCATAGACCAATTATTTGTTTACAAACATTGAGACTGGACGCACATGTAATGAATTCCCAACAGATCCCCAAACCTGCTGTTTTGGGGTTCTGCTGGTTTCAGTTCATTCAACCTCCTCTGTGTGTAGGCTAGTGAGGTGCGCCCTAGCGAGACATATGTACTTCATCGCGCACCGAGAACAGCTGACATACAAGCTCACAACCGCGTCACGGATGCGACTGCTGTGAGCTTGGAGATCTGCTATTCTCGGCCGTTCTCTGCGTGGAAGACCTTCTGGTGTCACGATCACAGAGCGCTCCCTCCGTTCTTATGACCGACACTGGAGGAGGGGTTTGGAGGACAACTGCTTTGAGTTGTTATCATTATTTACACACAACAGAAACCAAGGATTATATATTTCAAGAGGCAGAGATCACAGTAACAATCCTAAGCATGCTTCCTCCATACTGGGAGAAAAACAGCATCTGAAAGTTTGATGGGAAGCATTTTTACACGTGAGGCTGTGACCACTTTAACATTACATCTTATGAGCGGTGGGGTTCTTTTGCTGCTGACCTGTGCGCGCATACTGTTTCATATCAGTGTGACGTCGTCTGATAAGGCGTCTATTACATATAAGACAGACAACGACCACAGATAGCTTTAAAAACAAGTTCAAGACCCACTTTTTTACTCTTGCTTTTAGCTGATTACATTGTATTTGTTGTTTTGTTCCTGGTATTGTGCCACAGGCAAAATTCATTGTAAAAAAAAAAGTGCTTAGGAAGCGAGATACAGCCTTTTTAAGTTATAGGTTAAACAAGGAGTGGATGGAGCAGCACATCTTCAAATCATCATATTTTGGGTTCTGAACATGTTTTTTTTTTCTTTTCTTTTTTTTCCCCATGACGTCTTTGACGTCATGTGGCGCACGGGGCGTCAGCCCACGTGACGTCTTAGACGTCATGTGGCACAAAATGAGTTAATTTGATCTTTGCCTCCTTTTAATTTGTTCCTGATCATGTTTTTGGTCTGTTTTTGCTTGCATTTCTCTTTTGTTGTTCTTTTAAAATATATAAAGCCCTTTGTGCTGCATGTGATGTCATGAAAGGTGCTTCCTGTATACAAATAAAGTTTATTATTATTATTATTTCCACAGACTAGTCAGGTGATGAGGATCCACCAGACATCAGTGTAAAGCAGAGACAGCAGAACGAGAGTTATGCATATAACTAAGGTTCTACGAATTCCGGATGACCGCCAGAGGCAGTGTTTTCAACACCTGGATATTCATCGCGCGCTCGCGCATAGGTCGAATATTAATACCAACAAAGTCACTCGTGACCTGTGTGCGCGCACGCTACCTATATAGGTACGGTGCACACAGCGTTCATCCTCTTGAAATCTTTTCGTCGAGAATGAGATTCCGAGTGACAGTCAACTCTGGCGGTCATCCGGAATTCGTAGAACCTTAGTTATATGCATAACTCTCGTTCTACTTCATTCCTTCTGACCGCCAGAGGCAGTGTTTTCAACACCTGGATGACTAATACCAACATAGTCACGAGGAATCTGCGCTTACCGAGGTCGGTTTGCAGATAGAATGAACAGACAACAACACAGCCGTCGCTGCGAGACGGCCAGGTTGACTATATATATATATATATATACAGGAGCGGGCAAAAAACCCATGAAAGATGAAGCCCATTCGGCTGCATCTCCTGGCCTGCTCCAAGCCTGTATTACTGAGGGAGAGGCTCTGGCAACACCCGCGGTCAAGAAATACCTTGGGGGAAACCTAGAGGTCCACTGAAGACGTACATTTGCCTGAACGCAGCAATGAAAGTCTCCATTAAGCCAAGGCACAGCTGTGCCCTTCATCACAGACAAATACAACCAAACTCCAGCCATCACAGCTATGTCCTGCCACAGAGCCCGGACGGGACACAATAGGCAGGTACTAGAATGCAGTTGCTCCATCCTTGGTTGAGGAGCAAACTAACAAATAAATAGGCTAGCTGACGTGAAAGGCAGAAAGCCTCTGAGGACGCAAGGAGGGGTTGGCCATATGGTAAACCCAGACCCATCTGAATCCCACTTTAACAGTCTCTGGCAATGGCCAGGGCATGAAGCCCACCTACTCACTCTTGCCGATGAAGCAGTGAGGACAAAGAGCACTAACAGATGGTCATCTGAGAGCAGCCTGATGTACCGGCTGGGGACAAAGCTTCCAATACCACAGGCAAGCATCATGAAGGCACCCATGCAACCTGTGGGAGCCACACGCGGAGAGCATCTCAATGGTAGAGAGGCTGAACCCTTCATTTAACATCATCCGCGGAAATCTAGAGCGGCTAAGCACAGAGCAACGCTCCAATCTATACAGTGGTCCCAACTAGAGCCCAGTTTACACTCGCTGGCGTGCAACGCCCTAGTATATCAAAGCGGCAGGGCGAGAAACACCCTCAACGCTAACCCTTATTGTTTTATTTTTATTGTCGTCCAGCGACCAGCAGCAGCGGGGCGAGACACACCCCCAATGCTTGCGGTATATCAAAGCGGCAGGGCGAGAAACACCCTCAACGCTAATCCTTATTCCTTTGGTACGATGTACGAAAATCCAGTAATGTTCGGACAATAGTCTTGAATTTCAGTGGTCAATGACGCAGCTGAAGGTTAGGAGTGAGGATGCCACATGCACCTCTCCCCCCAAACTGTGACAGGAGATCTTGTCTCCGTGGAGAGGCCAAGGCACTTCATTGAGAAGCTGCAGTAGGCCAGAGCATCTTGCCCTAACGGACTGGTCTGTCCCGGCAGGGAGACCTACAGTCAACAACGCGTTATGCCCTCAAGGCTAACGGTACTACCGCTCTGCCATACCTATGCACGTGATCCGAACTGCTATCGGATCCAAGAGGCTCCCAGCGGGAAACACGTCCGCAGCCTGGACTGTACACCCAACAAGCGCATTGCTATGAAATTTGCAAGATGAGGCAAGGCCCACAGAAGGAGCTTCCAAGCCTCCTGCAGAGACTGACTGGGTCAAGCGCCCCAGAAGACAGACTGTTGACATATTGTGTTATTGAACACGTCATAAACATCTTGAGGGCCAGGTGCACTGCATGCAGGTCCAGCACAACGACACTGGCTGAGACCCTCACCATTCTGTTGCAGTCTTGGGGTTCGAGGCCCAAGCCGCAAATATATATATGAGTAAATCAAGTAGGTCAAGCAGAAACCTTCCGATTGAACTGAACTGCCTGTTCACGGTGTACTATGCTGCAAGGCATTCTGGGTAGCAGGCCCAAACGTCTGGCCTGGAATGACAGGCAGAGAGAGTCTGAAGTGTCTCACTGCCCCTCCATGAGAGTGGGGCCTGTTGGAATGGTCCACGCTCCTTTCCCTTTTTATTCACATTTGTACATGCGTGAAATTCATCCGCTGTATTTATTTGCCCATCCTAGAACTACTAGGAGCAGTGAGCAGCCATTCACCGGCGCTCAGGGGGGGGGGGGCAATTAGGGGCTCAGATAGGGACACACATCGACCCATTGCTGGCCTGGCATCAAACCCGGGACATCCAGAGGCTCTGGCTCCCCATGCGGGCCACTAACCACTCAGTTATGGCCACCCCTTAGAAAGCCACACGTGGCACTGACATTATGCAAGTAGACAGTCTGCTGATTCTCTAATCATGCAAGCAAACGCCTAGAGTGATAGGCGCTGCGTAGGCGCTGTACAGGCACTGTGTCTGCGTATCAATACTCGCATGCCGGAGGGCTAGGGCGAGGTAGTTAAGGGAATGTCCAATACATCCCATTCCAGCTGCTGTGGCATGGCTCTAGGTAGCAGACCAGAGACTAACACTGTGGCCATGAGCAACAGTCATCCAGCTCAACAGCTTCATCTAGTGACACCACCAGAGAAGCAATGTTTACAGTTTAGGCATTTAGCAGGCGCTCTTAATCCGGATCGACTTACAGTAAGGTAAGTAAAGTAAGCAATGTTGGCATCAACCACTAGCCCTGGGTCTAGGCCATATTGGGCTCATATAGAATTATTTAAGACTATTGCACTACCAAGCACATAGTATTATCTGGATAGCAGCAGAGCGACATACACTCAAGCTATGATATCAAGTATTCACAGTATACTGCATATGTTGAATAGCAGTAGTGAGTACCAGGTACACACAAGTACAATGTTACTAATATGCAACGTCGTCGTAGCAAGGGGCGAGAACCACTCAAGCCACAGTGTCATGTCATGTGTCAAATACACACAGTATGAAAACCAAGTGATGGCAAAGCGAGACACACTTGAACCATACTAGCATTATAATTCCATTTTACTGCCAAGCACAAACAGTATAATCCGAATAGCAGCAGAGTCACACTCAAGCTACGATTCGTACTCGAACTGTGAGATTAAGCACACACAGTGGCAGTATTGGCCTACCCCTGTATATCACGGGCAAAATATGCTGCTTAAGTCAGTACCGAGCAGCGTTTACCACTTGACATGTGTTTTGGCGCTCGGTGGAGTTGTGACCTGTATGCACACCCCTGTCCGGTAGTGTGTTATTCTCTGAACATAGCACCAAGTACACACGGTAATAGGTACACAGTATATCGTCCAATAACGACAGAGCAAAGCACCCTCTGGGTGTCCTTTATTAGCTGCAGCCATCGCGCTAACAAGCGCCACATGTCTGGTAGATAGAATGCCTGCGTTAGAGTGAGAACCACTCTTAGCCAAAACATTCACAGAAGAGCACTCATACAACGGTGTAACGTAACTGAGTACATGTACTCAGTACTGTACTTAAGCACAATTTCGCTTTAGGTATTTGTACTTAATGGAGTCAGTTCTCCCAGTGCTAGCGGTATATTCCAGTGGGCGCACGCCGCAGTGGCGTGGTCCCTCCAAAAGCGGCAGAGCGAGACACACTCTCAACGCTAATACTTTCCACTCCTTTCGTCCAGCGACAAGCGGTAGTGGAGCGAAACATACTCCCAATGCTCACGTTATATGGACGGTGGGCCGCCCGCCATGGTTTACCAAGCGGCAGAGCGAGATGCACTCTCAACGCTAATCCTTTTCCCTTCTTTCGTCCAGTGACAAGCAGTAGTGGAGCGACCAGCAGCAGCGGAGCGAGACACACTCCCAATGCTTGCGGTATATTAAGCGGCAGAGTGAGACACACTCTCAACGCTGATACTTTATCCTTCTTTCGTCCAGCGACAAGCAGTAGCGGAATGGGAAACACTCCTAATGCTGACGCTACGTTGCGGTGGTCCGCACGTGGTTGTAAAGCGGCAGAATGGGATACACTCTCAACGCTAATACTTTCCCCTTCTTTCGTCCAGCGACAAGCAGTAGCGGAATGGGAAACACTCCTAATGCTGACGCTATGTTGCGGCGGTCCGCACATGGTTCCTCAAAGCGGCAGAATGGGATACACTCTCAGCGCTAATACTTTCCACTTCCTTCGTCCAGCGACAAGCAGTAGCGGAGTGAGAAACACTGTCAGGAGACTCCAGCAGGATCCAAGACACAGCCCCTGGTATAATACGACTTAGTCATCAAGTCCTTCACACTTCCCGCCAATGGGGAGACGGCCCTTTGCAGCACCCCCCCCCCCCCCCTCTCAGCAGAGAGAGAGAAAGCGGAGAGCCTCAGGCAGGGGGGGTTAGCCTAAATGCTAGCGTGCTTCATTAGACCTAGTTTGGCTATTAAGTTATTATTTGGCCATGTTCACACTGACTTCAATCTTAGCTATTGTTGGGAAGACCCGTGTGGTGTCACAAAATGTTGCCACCACTTATATAAAAAACTTTAGCGTTAATTTGCGACGCTAAATGTTGCCAGGTTTGGCGAGAGAAACAAGCAATCCAAAAAAACAAGTAATCAGGTCTATGAAAGGATTGGGGCCAAAAAGCCTGCCGCAAGCGGCTATATTATGACTTTAGTCATTTCTTGTTTCTTCCATTTTTTCTCCTCTTCCGTCCAGCGACCAGCAGTAGCCGAGCGAGATACACCCCCACTGCTAATTGCTAACGGTACATTACGGTGGGCCGCGCACCGCGGTCCCTCACGCTAATTTGATTTACTTATTTCTGTAAACACAGCCCAAACATTCACTCACCGTCGCCAATGTACAGCTATGGCTCCACGTTATCTGTGTCAGGAGTCAGGACAAACCGCAACGGTGCAGCGGGTAGCCATTGCAGCTAACGCTAGCAGGCAAGCTAACTCCATTCACCGTCGTGACTCGTGCAGGGCTGTTTGTACATGCTTTTTTTTTTTTTTCTTTTTGTTTTTCTCCTTCCTTCTGTCGTTCCTTTCCGACAGCCCCTGTGAACGGGGTAACGTAATTCCATGGTAGCAGACTATGCAGTCTCTGGAGGACGGAGAGTCCGTAGCCCCAGCCGTGTTGGCTGCGAGACTCCACGCACAGCTGCGAGTAATCGACCTACGCCCCGGAGGCGAAAAGATGAAAGAGGATGAACGCTGTGTGCACCGTACCTATATAGGTAGCGTGCGCGCACACAGGTCACGAGTGACTTTGTTGGTATTAATATTCGACCTATGCGCGAGCGCGCGATGAATATCCAGGTGTTGAAAACACTGCCTCTGGCGGTCAGAAGGAATGAAGTAGAACTAGCAGCTGCTACAGACCTCTAACACACCACAGATCAACCAGATGAAGAAACAACCCTCTGTACCCAGAGAGGAGAGACAGCTAGACCACACCGTGTCCACATCCTACAACACATGACTCTGAGGTATACAACCTTATCAACTTGTCCAGTGGGGGGTCTGGACCCAACTAATGATTTAGGGGTTTATCTTTAATGTTGTCACTCAACAGTAAACAAACCAACATACAGTATAAGTGTTTACAGGGTATCTGTATGTTTATATTTAGATTACGTAAGAAAGATATTGTGAAAATAGTAGATCTACAAGCTCACACTGCGAGGCGTTGTGAGCTTGTAGATCTGCTATTTACCCAAATCACTACTCCCAAATACCCAAATCACTACTTTACATAACAGGTTTACAAGTGAGTGTGTAAATGTGTCCTCACTCCTCACATCTATAGGCTACACTATATATATATATATATATATATATATATATATATATATATATATATATATATATATATATATATATATATATATATAAATAAAAAAAGACACAGACCTCACCCCACACACCCCAAAGTGAAATGGATCTTTTTTTGGACCAGAGCCTTTATCTCTCAAGATGAGTTTAACTTTATGTTCACTAACATGTATTATCTGTCTTATCCTGGTCAATCACTAGCATTTACAACTTATTACAACTGAACACAGTCTGTGTCTCTAGAATATAATCTAATGAAACATCAGTATAATATTGATCCAGAGTTAATTAATAACAAAGTGATCATTGTGTAAGAGAGTCTCTTTACATCCTGTTCACTGGTAGAGATTAAACTATAATAAATATATTGTTTGTTCATAAAGTCTTTAATCTATGATCAGTGAAACATTATGATCTGTTTACTAAACAATGAACACAATAATATGTAGAATTATTATGTTTATGTTTTATCATTAACTGTTCTATATACAGCCATCTAGTTGGAGAAATCACTTCAGTTAGACTGAGAACCTGGTCCATTATATGTTGTTAGACTGCCATCTAGTGACCAAACACAGTAATGACCTAAGTACTTTATGCACATTGAACTAGACATGTAGAGAATGTAGACATAATATAATGTACACTTTAATGATATTAAAGTGTATATTATATAGAGATGAGACATTTAAATTGTGTTCATATTGAGGAGAGACATTGTAATAGTGACAGAGCTGTCATTCAGGGTAACCAGACAGTCATTCAGTTTAATGTTAATATTTATATATGTCCTCTCTCTCTCCTCATCTCATGCAGGACGTTCCAGACCAGAGCCCTCCAGACCTTCAGGTTCTGTTACGTTGACAACACGTGTGGCTTCACCTTTCTTAAGTGTAAGACCCTTCATTTGTTGAGCATGGCACCTCAGACATGCAATGGCTTTGGCAGCTGCTCTTTCCCAACCAGAGAACTTTCTTAGGTCTAGTAATGTCCCTTCTTCCTTAGTGTTTGTGTTGTACACCTGTTCCTTTTCTTCTTTTGCCTCCGTGTTATACCCCTAGCCTGGCATTGTCCAGACTGATAACGTGTATTCACCCTCTCGTTCCTCCCCGGTATCAGTCTGGACTTCAGCCTATAGGGAGTGAGTATGAGAAATAAGAAAATGATCGGGCCAATCAGTGACTGCGTCTCAACTGCTGTCCGTACAACAGTGAAAAGCATCAAAATAATGTTCTGATTTCTCATACTCTCTCCCTATTGAATAGAACGTTTGTATAGACATGTCCTCAGAGACAGAACGTTTATATAGACATGTCCTCACAGACAGAACGAAGCGTCTCTTGTGCTCCTTGTTGTACGAGTGAAGGGACTGGAGTCTGTTTAGCGGGGCTGTTGTCGTCATAGTGTCAACAGGATATACCAGTCATGTATCTGGGCTTTCCTTTTGTCAGGTTGATGGTAAGCTGCCTCTGGCTGGAGACCGGCCGGGGAGATTCCCCACAAGGACTGACAGGTGAGACACAGGCCTCAGGCAGCCGCTTATTATCCAGAGAGCTTTGTTGATGCAGCATCAACCTTCTTTGATTGATTGATGTACTTTATTTAGTAAGACATGACAACAGTACATGGAAGTACAATTCACTATACAAGGTCTACTAAACTGGAAGACTCATTAAGCACTGAGCTTGTTTAAAATGAGTCCCCACACTACTGATGCGACGGTCAGGTTTTTCATACCCCGCCCTGCCCGCCCCGCCACGGAACCGAACCCGCCCCAACCCGCCCCGCAAAACAATATATAAATCAACGACTCGGCCCGCCCCGTGAGTGAGTGTGAGTGAACTGCGGCGTGACACCGTACATCACACATCAGTATAAACACATTAATATATGTTTTGTTTTTTACATCTCATTCACCCTGACAAGCACTTGCAATGTTGTAGTTGAGGCATTATATTTTGTTTGACTCGGTTCCCCACATAAATGTTGTGAAAATAGCAGATCTACAAGCTCACCATGCCTCACGTTGCAAGGCATTGTGAGCTTGTAGATCTGCTAAGTTCACAAATTTTGCTTCTTATAGTATTTGATGATTTGGCCAATGTTTGATTGTTTTTTATAGTATAGTTTGTTAGATACTTTTGATTCCGTAATGGTCTTTTCCCCCTTTCATTTAGGTATTAAAAAGGTCTTAAAAGTCCTTGAATTGTCACTTCACTGTGATCTGGGGAACTCCCCAAAATCATGTCGGGTCCCGACCCAGAGGTTGAGAACCACGTGCTTTGAAAGCATGGCCATAGACATATATGGGCATGGCTTCCTGCTCTGAAACCCTCTCTGCGCATCTCAACCAATCACAGCCACTTTGTGACGCGTAAACCAAGGAAGCTTTTGAACACTCCGCGGTGGCTTGAAAAACAGGATAACGGATACAGGCTTCTAAATAACCAAATTAAACCGTTAATTAAAAACGGCTAGATTAGATACAGTACATATTGTGTCATTAGCAACACAAAGGAATATAAGGCAACGCTTGGCACAAGTTAAGACATGGCTTTTTTTAACTGTGCACTGCCTTTTATTATGTGGTTAATAGAAGTGGCTTAAACGTATTTGTGGGTGAATTTGGTTAAATGTGTGCTGTTGGCTTTAATAGCCTGTAGATCCTGTGTAGTGGAAATACTGTGACAGTCACAAGTTGACAGGCTGGGAGAGTGTGTTGTTACTGTTGTCCTCAGATTGCTGGTTTTATTGTTGTTTGAGTTAGAGGTAACATCTTCAAAATAGAGGGTGCGAGCACAGCTCCAACTCTTTTCAACAATACTCAACTTTCTCGCCGGGTGCACGGTCAGGAACAATAACTTTGCAATAAGAGAATACCAGCACTCACGGAACAGTCCTTTTAAAGGTACATTTATTTATATATTTTAAGCATTTTAAGCATGGTAATAAGCTGCAGAACAGTAAACAACGGACGCGTTTCGGCGTTAAGCCTTCATCAGCGTTGTGTGCTGTGGGCACCGGAAGTGTCCAATTTATAGGGTCCGGGTAAGACAAGCTCCCCCTGTCCATGTAGAGATCATCAACTTCCAACCAATTTGTACACCAAAAGCACAGTCATAATCCAAATACATAACACCACATCAATAGGTCATTATGGTCATCGCATTAAATTACACATAAAGTCCTTGCAGTCTTCAAATACAAATAATCTGAGTCTGTTCCAATAAAGGGGTCCAAGTAAAGACGAAATAATGCACAAACAGCTGAGTCCTCACAAAAGAGGGTTAAGGTACTCATGTATACATTTAGCAAACAGCAAAAGAGTAAAGAGAAAGAAAGCAGTGCTTAAAGATAATATGGTAGTACTGCATGTGTCTATCCCTTATCCAGTCCTTTTGTTATAAAAAGAAGCAAACATAGTATTTCCACTAAATAGTATTACGACAAAAAATGTATATAGCAACAACCAATGCAAACTGTAAAGAACAAAATAACGTGCAAAAGTAGCTCCATTCAGGCTCACTCTTTGATAGGAAGACAGGTTAAGACACATACCCCAACTAGAAAACATAATATTAGGCCTTTTTAGTGTTTTACTATTAAAAGGGCAAGTCGAGCCTCTCTTCTCAATGAAAACTCAATTTAACTCCACCCCTCTCTTGAAAGGTTGTCATTTAATCTACACAATAAAGACAAAGAGACAAAAATAGCCTATAACGTTTGTTAGTTCGGGTCCTCGTCATAAAGTCTATTTATAGAGAGAATTCATGTTTAACCTACATATTTTTAAACTCATACATCACAAAAAAAAATATTTTAAATCCAAAAATTTCAAAAATTATACATTTCAAAGTCCTTATAAGAGGCTAATAGTGTCCAATCCTCGGAACTTCATTCGTCCTGTCTTTTTGGTAAGGATTAGGCAAAATGCCTGGATATTCGAGAATTCATGTGTTCATATACGTGTAAAAGTGTAAACAATCACCACCAGACGACCAGGGGCGTTTCTTAAAAGTCGACCTTAGTTCCTTCACAATAGTCAAAGTAGTTTCATTTTTCATTTATAAATTGGTTCTATCAAACCAGACCTGTCGCAGTGTGTTTATTTCCTCAGTAGGCTACTGTCGGAGGAACCGAGCGGTCCGTTCATGTCGGCCTCATTCACAAAGTGTTGACGGTGTAGAGTCGACAGCGCGGCGTCCTCTATCGGGTGAGATGCGTCATTTGGAGACGGTAGTCTCCCAGGATCAGGAGTCAAAGTGGTGCAGAACCACGTCGCGTCTGTGACTTTGTAGCTCATCTGGTCTGTCATGAGTTAGAGGTAAAACATGCATTATTAGCCTATCTGCCTTAATAACTGCAATATAACCGTTTTTTTTTTTTATATATTTAAGTTATAGGTAAAACATGCATTATATTAGACGTTTTTAGAGACGTTTTTAACCAGAAAAAAAACTATTAATTTCCCTTAATCAGGGGCGCCGTTGTTTGTGCGCGACCCTGGGGGCTGATGGCTGGGTGGGGGTGTTACATTCCTGCCTATTGTTCTATAGGTGTTAACGGTCGGCTCGTTGAATGCGTCGCGGCCGTCGCGGGCACCATTTAAACCTTCAGAGAGCTGCTTTGCCTATAGTCATGGAAATTAGATTGGGCCCCGATCTGAGGGTCTCATCAGTTGAGCGTGGGGGCTGTGGACCCGGCGCCCCCACGTGATCGGCGCCCTTGCCCTTAATAACTGCAATTTAACCGAAAAATGTCATTGTAACGTGTGTTTCAGGTGGTCAGAAGAAGATGGAGGAGGATGAGAAACAGACACACATCCATGATGGAGACACCAGCTTCAGGTTGGAACACAATGTTCTCTGAGAGTCTTTTCAGAACCATGAACCTCAGCTCCAGACAAAGCTCCTGGAACACAAACATTCATTTTGTTAAAGAAGTTAAATTGTCTGAGGAGGAAAAGCATCATTTTCATTATTTTTATCAGGTGAAAACAAGTCAGTCAGCTCCATATAATAATCATAATAATAGTAATAATATCTGGAATTTATATAGTGCTTTTCTAAGTACTCAAAGACACTTTTATGGCCACAAAAGGGGGGTTATATCCTACGTGAAAGCTTCTTGTACCCCCTACTTCCTAAAGGACCCCCAGATGGACACAGGTCCATTAGGCAGCTAAACCTTGAACATGATGTGAACATACATGTTACATCATTATCAGAGCTAAAGTTACCCTTCAGTTTGTTTATCTATCACAGGTTCTGTTATAATGTAGCATTTGAAGAAATATTTGGCCTTAAATGTAATTTAGACCCTCATTTGTAAATAGAGAATTAAATATAAGATAAATAAGTATTTCAGTCAGACAACATTTGGATTGGATTAGAATATATTTAAGCAAGCTTGAGCATAGATATAGAAAGCATGAGGAAGCATAGTTTGGCGTCAGGCATCTGAATCCATTCATTCCCTGTAAGAATAACATTCTAATGAATGTTACATGCCAAATAGCATTTACAGGGAATGAATTAAACCCCCATGGGGATCTAGAAACAGAACCTACAGGTGGATGCCGGGGAGGCGGTGGGATGAGATTATTCATGGTAGCAGCATACGTAGCAAGCAAAGGCAGCAGATCCGGCAGGATCTCAGTAACAGATCAGCAGCAGGTACGGCACGTCAGCCCAGCAGAAGAGCGCAACTAGAATGAACAGGTAGGCAGAGCAATGCTTATAACCCACCGACCAGGAGAAAAATGCATGTGACTTAGTCACCTGATCGGTTGGCCCAATCCCTGAGTTGCCTGGCCTGAACTAGCTCCGTAAACTGTGCCTCATTTAATAAAATGGTGGTCAGTGTTTTCAGTGAGCCTCTATTCTGGTTAACCTCCCAGACACTGGTCTTGTCCCAACTGTCTCATCACCTGGGGTGTAATGTATATTGGTTATTGATCATGTTTGTATTCATAGACAAAGAGCTATAGGACAGTTTGTTCTCTAAACTCAAGGCTCATCAGGGCTGAAGACATGTATGAGAGAGTCCATCATGAAAGTCCATGAACAACAAACAGGCTTTTCTCACTGAGAAATGAACATGGAGGCTCTTTGGGTTCAAACATAATCTTTTACAAAAGTTTAAAAAGTGACCAGTGTTGATGATGGTCTGAGGACAAACATCTACTCTCTGTGTCACTTTATTTCACCATGTCACTGGTTGTCACTTTTGTAAGTAAAATACTATTCTTTGCATCCAAAGAGCCTTGATTTTCATTTTTCAGCGCACAAACAAAGCCTTTATGTTGTTTGTGTATTCATAGGCAACAATGTTTTTGTTGATTGATTGATTGATGTACTTTATTTAGTAAGACATGAGAACAACAGTACATGGAAGTACAAATTCACAATATAAGATCTACTAAACTGGAAGACTCATTAAGCACTGAGCTTGTTTAAGATGAGATCCCCATGCACACAAATCATGATGGCATATAAGAGACAGACAGATATACACACTACTATACAGAATGTCATACAATCAGTTTACAGGTTACTGGTATAAAGAGTGAGAAATATGTACAAAAGAATAAAGAGAGAGGGGGGGGTAGGTTAGGACTTGGACAGACAAACACTGACACACACTCTTTTTTTGCTGTGTTTTAGTTTGATGAATGAATTATGAATATATCTTCCAGTGTTTGAATTCCAGGCTCTGAGGTGCATTTCTGAAAAGACAACGTTTAATACTTCAGTTGTTACTGTGTGTGTGTGTGTGTGTGTGTGTGTGTGTGTGTGTGTGTGTGTGTGTGTGTGTGTGTGTGTGTGTGTGTGTGTGTGTGTGTGTGTGTGTGTGTGTGTGTGTGTGTGTGTGTGTGTGTCCTCCTACAGAAGAAACAGATGGGTACATCACTACATGACTCTACTCTGACACCATACTGTGTGTGTGTGTGTGTGTGTGTGTGTGTGTGTGTGTGTGTGTGTGTGTGTGTGTGTGTGTGTGTGTGTGTGTGTGTGTGTGTGTGTGTGTGTGTGTGTGTGTGTGTGTGTGTGTGTGTGAGGAACTCTGTATCATCACAGAGACACCATGGACCAGAAGACGCTGAGTTCTACTAAAAGGTGGAGTGAGATTATAAATAATAATGTTTATTTGATTTGATACTTTTAATACAATTCAACGTAGAACCTGAACTTGTTAAAACACCCTCAGAGAGTGGAATAAAAAACTAAATGAATGATAAACTGAATTCCACGAGATATCAGATAAATGTTCAACATTAACACATTCAATCCGGGAACGTGTCCCTTTAGATTTATTGGGCTATTCAAAAATAGCAGATCTACAAGGTCATAGCACAGCACCGAGTGCCACGCTGTGAGCTTGTAGATCTGCTATTTTAAGTGTTTGTGGGGCCCTTGGCACAAAAGGGTTTGAGACCTCAGGTCCTAATCAGGTCCTAAACACTTAAAATAGCAGATCTACAAGCTCACAGCGCGTCACTTTGTGCTGTGCTGTGAGCTTGTATATCTGCTATTTTAAGTGTTTAGTGGGCCTCGCCTCAAGCGCAGTGGTGGAAGAATTACATTCCATTACAGTCATTTAGCAGACGCTTTTATCCATAGTGACTTACAATAAGTGCATTCAACATAGGTAGGAAAACTACTAATCACCAGAAGTATGAAGTGCATTCTCTTCTAAAACAAGCAACTAAGAGTATACCTAGCGCTAAGGTATAAGTGACATATATCAGCTACATACTTACTAACAGATGAGACAAAATAGGAACATCAAATGAGCAAGAGATAAAACAAATAAGTGTATTGAATAAATAACATCCAATAAAACAAGAACATCAGTGAAATGAAGATGTATAAACTCTGTAGCCACACCCTGGATTATAAACACTAGACCATACCCGGTGAAGTGTGCAGGGAAAGTAGTTACAAACGTGGGGTTATCCTGTCCTAATTACTCTAACCAAACAATGTTCAAACATACATAAGTGACAACCCCTCCTTACCTAGTGTGTTCACAAAGGTTCTGCCTATGTGGTGTCTATGTATGTATAGAGGCCTCTGTGTTTCCTGTTCCAAGACAGCAGTATATACAATACAAGAAGAACAGATATATAATAAATACCTAAAGTCTGCTCTGGGAACATAAATGAGGGTTACTGTACACAACAAGGCTACACAACAAGGCTACAAACAGGTGACAGGCATGACATTCTCATACATGTCTCTACTACTGTAATGTACTTAGTTCTGTCCTTCATAAGTAAAGCACTGACAGAGTCACACTACAACTTGTTCAGAGTTTTAACTAAAACCAAGATGAGAAAACGAGAGTTATGCATATAACTAAGGTTCTACGAATTCCGGATGACCGCCAGAGGCAGTGTTTTCAACACCTGGATATTCATCGCGCGCTCGCGCATAGGTCGAATATTAATACCAACAAAGTCACTCGTGACCTGTGTGCGTGCACGCTACCTACATAGGTGCGGTGTACACAGCGATCATCCTCTTTCATCTTTTCGCCTCCAAGAGGCGTAGGTCGATACAACTACAGCTGCGCGTGGAGTCTCGCGACCATGAAGGTTGGGGCTACGGACTAGTTCGTCCTCCAGAGACTGCGTAGTCTGTTTTATACATCGGATAGAACCGAAAAGGAAGAGAAAAGAGGACAAAGGAAAAAAAAGAAAGGAAAACGAAGCATGTAGGAGCCTGCAGCGGTGAATGGAGCTAGCTTGCTAGCACTGAAGCTAACAACAGATAGCAGCGTGAGCTTCGCCCGCTCCACCGTTGTTGCTTGTCCCGACACGGATAACGTGGAGTAGCCGTACATTGGAGCGACGGTGAGTGCAGTTATTGTACTGTTTACAAAAAAAAAAAAAAGCGCTCTGCCGCTTTTAAGGGACCACGCCACCGCGGCGTGTGGCCCACCGCCATAGAGCCTCAGCATTGCGAGTGTTTCCCACTCCCTACTGCTCGTCGCTGGACCAAAGGGAATATAAAGTATTAGCGTTGAGTGTTTCCCATTCTGCCGCTTTACAGCCACTTTACAACATAGCGTCAGCATTGCAAGTGTTTCCCACTCCTTACTGCTCGTCGCTGGACCAACGGAATATAAAGTATTAGCGTTGAGTGTTTCCCATTCTGACGCTAACCGCGTGCGGACCACCGCAACATAGCGTCAGCATTGCGAGTGTTTCCCACTCCTTACTGCTAGTCGCTGGACCAACGGAATATAAAGTATTAGCGTTGAGTGTTTCCCATTCTGACGCTTTACAACCGTGTGCGGACCACCGCAACATAGCGTCAGCATTGTGAGGGTTTAGCCCATCCACTGCTGCTTGTCGCTGGGTAAAAAGAGAAAGGAAAAAGAGAGCAATGTATGACGGCTGTGACACCTGTAACACATGCTCGGCTGTTATGGGATCGGAAGATGGCCATGACCTGTGCCCACACTGTCTTGGCATTGGGCATCTGAGGCAAGGCTGAGGAGGACACCGAAATACCTTCCTCAGGAATG
This sequence comes from Gymnoscopelus microlampas, assembly GCF_963454915.1. Classification (NCBI taxonomy): domain Eukaryota; kingdom Metazoa; phylum Chordata; class Actinopteri; order Myctophiformes; family Myctophidae; genus Gymnoscopelus; species Gymnoscopelus microlampas. The sequence continues at coordinate 51,598,318 of NC_139951.1, forward strand.
CCAGTCTTGAGCCCTGTAAAGGGTCTTTCTAAGCGCCAGCGCCCAGGTACTGAGCCCTCAGACACCAAGAGGAGGCGTCGGGAGGATCCGTTGTCTCGTAAAGTGGACACATTGACCACTGAGTTTGCTCAAATTAAGGCCCTTCTTCTCAACCTGCAGCCTGGTGCTCCCCGCACCGATGCTGTGGCCCCAGCGCCTCCACTCCAGGTCAGTGATGGGAACTATGGCCATGATACTGTCGATGGTGCTGATCAACATGAGGACGATGCTATGTCTATTGCAGCCTCGGACTCCCAGTTTACGTCCGGAACGGCACAGCATGAGGACGTGGAGGAAGCGGGCGGGTCCCCCACCCGCTCGGGGACAGGCTCTCAGGGATCTGAGGCAGAGCCTCATGGGCCTGGGACTGGGCTCTCTGCAGCTAGGGAGGCTGTTCAGCTGGCCTTATCACGACTTGGACTTGATGTCCCCCCTGGGGAAGCCCCCCCCTCCTAATGCCTTCTTCGGGCACGCTCAGCAGCCCTCTTATAGAGTGCCAGTGTCTGAGGACTTCATCACCGAGCTTCAAATGTGTTGGTCGGATCCCAGGTCCAGGGCCAGTCTCAACCTGTCACGAGACTGCAGGGCCTTTGCGGCCATGGACAAAGTGGGAGAATATGGATTGGACCACGTGCCGGCTATGGACCCGGCCGTGGCGTCCTTAATAGTGTCGCCGGATGAGGCCCTCAGGCCGGATGCTCGTTGCCCACGAGCACAATGCAGGGTAACTGATGACTACCTCACCAGGAGCTACGATATAGCAGCTCGGGCGGCACGTATCGGGAATTCTCTTTCTCACCTTATACTGGCACTAGGCCAGTCCCTCCGCACGGCGGAGGGTGATGCCCCGTCTCAGAGCCTGAGTAAGGCCTCACTCGCTGCCTTCGGCTATATGACTAGAGAACTTGGCAGACTGATGTCCACCCTGACTTTGGCCCGTCGCCAGGTGTGGCTCGCCCAGGCCCCGTTGACAGAGGGGTGCAGAAGGACACTCCGCACACTGCCCGTCATTCCGGGCCAGATGTTTGGGCCTGCAGCTCAAGAGGCCCTGGAGCGTAGTGTTCAGGCGAACAGGTCCAGACGGCAGTTTGCAGCCTTACGCCCAGCCCCGTCACCTCAGCCCAGGCGCACAGGCACTCCTTACCCAGCAACCAGGGGCCAGAGCTCCTCGGGAGCCAGACGTCCCTTTCCGAGGCAGGGCCAACCCCAACAAGGCCCCCAACAGCCTTCCTTCCGGCCGCCCACAGGCAGGGCTCCTAGGCGTGGGGCTCCTGCCAGCCGATCCTCTAAACCATTTCAGGACCGGGGGAGTCGGAGGTGACTCTCCCGACCCGGTCCTCAGCCGGTTCACCCCACAACATCTGAGCCGCTGGGAAGCCTTGACTTCAGACCCTTGGGTGGTATCAACGCTATCCAAGGGTTACAGAATTCAGTTCAGTCGTCGGCCCCCAAGTTTCACTGGGGTACGGATGACGGTGGTCGACGACCCGCTGAGGTCTCAAGCCCTCAGTCGGGAGATTTCAGAGCTCCTAGAGAAGAGAGCAATAGAGAGTGTACCTGGTTCAGCTCAGCTAAGAGGGTTCTACTCCATTTATTTCCTTATTCCGAAAAAGGACGGCGGCCTCCGGCCCATCCTCGACCTCAGGCAGTTGAATCAGTACCTGAAGGTTTTTCGTTTCCGAATGCTACGCACTGTGGATGTTCTCCAGGCCGTATCAAAGGACGATTGGTTCACAAGCATCGACCTGAAAGATGCTTATTTTCATGTGCCAATAGCACCACACCACAGACAGTTTCTCCGCTTTGCTTTCAAGGGGCGGGCTTATCAGTTCCGGGTGCTCCCATTCGGGCTCTCTCTCACCCCCCGGATCTTCACCAGATGCGTAGCGGCAGCGCTTGCTCCGCTGCAAGCCAGAGGCATGCGGATCCTCCCGTATTTAGACGATTGGCTGGTATGTGCTTCGAACCAAGAGCAGGCACTCAGCGACACGTCCACCCTTCTGACCCATGCCGCTCAGCTAGGGCTCACGGTGAATCTCGCCAAGAGCTCTCTGGCTCCCAGTCAAACCACTGTGTTCATCGGCATCGCCCTCAACTCAGTTTCAATGCGGGCCTGCCCCTCCCCGCGGAGAGTGGAGGATATTGTGGGCCTTGTTGCTCGTGTACGGGGGAGTACAAGGCTGCAACTGTCCGCAACTGTGCCCCTGGGACTCCTTTCGTTGCGCCCCCTGCAGCTGTTGGTCAACGGCTTAGGCCTCGACCCCAAGAGGCACCAGAAGAGGCTGGTGAGGAACTCCAGCCAGTGCCGTGGGCTGCTAGAACCCTGGAGAAGGAGGGCGAGTCTGTGCCGGGGCGTCGCCATGGGCTCACTACCCTCTCGCCGGGAGATAGTGGTGACGGATGCATCTCTCTCAGGCTGGGGGGCTGTGTGGAAGCACAGGACAGTCAGAGGAACCTGGGCCGCTCAGCAGGGACTACATATAAATGCACTGGAGCTCCGCGCAGTGTACTTAGCCCTCAAACATTTCCTTCCAGCCTTGGAAGGGAAACATGTCCTTGTCCGATCAGACAATACGTCAACGGTCTACCATGTGAACCATCAGGGAGGTGTCAGGTCCAGGCAGTCTCTGCAGGAGGCTCAGAGACTTCTTCAGTGGGCTTTTCCTCGCCTTGCCAGTCTCAGGGCAGTACATCTGCCAGGTGTTCACAACCAGGCTGCAGATATGCTTTCTCGCCAGAGTCCACCTCCAGGCGAGTGGAGGTTGGACCCCTCAGTGGTCCAGGAGATCTGGGAGAGGTACGGGAGAGCAGAAGTGGATCTGTTTGCTTCGAGCACATCAACACACTGTCGACTGTGGTTCTCCCTGTCGGATCCAACCAGTCCATTGGGGCAGGACGCATTAGCCTACCCATGGCCCCTAGACTGCCTCTTGTACGCATTCCCTCCAATCCCACTGCTCGGGCTGACACTTCACAGAATCGCCACATGCGGTCACACGGTGCTGCTGGTGGCTCCATACTGGCCGGGGAGGATATGGTTTCCCATGATCCGACGGCTTCTCAACGGAGCACCTTGGCCTCTCCCATCGAGGCCGGATCTCCTGTCGCAAGTAGGGGGCCGCATTTGGCATCACCAGCCAGATTGGCTCCAGCTTCATGTTTGGCCCCTGAGAGGCCGGGTTCACTGCTGAACTCCTGCGATCAGGCGGTTGTCCATACATTGCTCAACGCTCGTGCACCCTCCACTAGAGCGCTGTACTCTAACAGGTGGAAATTGTTCCGTAGTTGGTGTGAGGGCCAACATGTGGATCCAGTCATGTGCTCTGTACCAATGCTGCTCCGCTATCTACAGACATTGTTGGATAAGGGGCTCTCAGCCTCTACAATGAGGGTGTATGTTGCCGCCATTTCGGCTCAGCATGGGCTGGTGGACGGTCGTACTGTGGGATCTCATCCCTTGGTGAGTCGCTATCTGAAGGGAGCTCTTAGATTGCACCCCCCGCATGTCACTCGGGTGCCCTCGTGGGACTTGCCTACGGTCCTGGAAGCCCTGTGTTCTCCGCCGTTCGAGCCGCTGGAGCGGGCCGATCTCAGGTGGCTGTCGGTTAAAACCGCCTTCCTCCTCGCCATTACATCTGCCAAGCGAGTGGGGGAACTCCAGGCCCTGTCTGTCGCCAGGGACGGTTTGAGGTGGACTTCGGATGGGTCTGAGGTTACTATGTGGCCCAACCCCTCCTTCCTTCCAAAGAGGCTTTCAGCTTTCCATGTCAACCAGCCTGTCAGATTGACGGCTTATGCCCCACAGCCAGGGGCAGAGGGATTGCATCCTGATGGTGGGTTGCTGTGCCCCATCAGGGCCCTGAGGCAGTATGTGGACGTGATTTCTGGGTTTCGGAAGTCGGACGCACTATTTCTCTGTTATGGAGGGCACAGGAAAGGGTGTGCTCTGTCCAAACAACGACTCTCTCACTGGATTGTTGATGCCATTCTACAGGCCTACGAACGCAAGGGTTTGCCTGTTCCTCCTGTGAGATGTCATTCGACCAGGAGCGTGTCCACCTCCTGGGCTGCATTGAAGGGTGTCCCACTGGCTGACATATGTGCTGCAGCAGCGTGGGCTTCTTCCTGCACGTTTGCCCGCTTCTATAGGGTGAATGTGGCCGCCCCTCATCCCATGGCGATGGCGGTGCTGTCGGCCTCTTCAACCTGCAACTGATGGTCAGGTAAGGGCAGGTTCCTCGTGACTATGTTGGTATTAGTCATCCAGGTGTTGAAAACACTGCCTCTGGTGGTCAGAAGGAATGAAGTAGAACGAGAGTTATGCATATAACTAAGGTTCTACGAATTCCGGATGACCGCCAGAGTTGACTGTCACTCGGGATCCCATTCTCGACGAAAAGATTTCAAGAGGATGATCGCTGTGTACACCGCACCTATGTAGGTAGCGTGCGCGCACACAGGTCACGAGTGACTTTGTTGGTATTAATATTCGACCTATGCGCGAGCGCGCGATGAATATCCAGGTGTTGAAAACACTGCCTCTGGCGGTCATCCGGAATTCGTAGAACCTTAGTTATATGCATAACTCTCGTTTTCCTGTGTGCAGTTACACCCACCTGGACATCTACAGTGGTCTGAACAGCAACCTGAACCGACAGCACCACCGTCTGGAGTCCAGATATAGCAGCAGCTCTGGAGGCTCCTACGAAGAGGAGAAGAGTACGAACACACACTTTAACCACTTAAACCCTTTATGCTGCAAGCTTATAGAATTGTCATTTTTGCTTTATATTGATATATCCTAGATCTCATTGCATCCTCTTAGATGTAAACAGAATCAAACCATTCTAGATGGGGAATCTACTTTATATACAAGGAGACATCACTTTGTATGATAATCACAATGAAATATCTGGTTTGTCTGGACAGCCCATTTTAACAAGGGTGATTTTGGACATCTCATCTGTTTTTTTAAGTCTGGATCAGACTAACAGATCTGAACCCATTTGATTTGGCATTAGGGGCCTGTTATATATGTCTACACTAATATATATATATATATATATACAAATATATTATCTAGGAGCACCACATTTTCTCTCATCAAATTAAAGCTCCATTACAAATTTCCATGAAATATTGGTACATCTAGAGTTGATCTAGTGTACCATCATCATAATGACCTGTGTGTGTTTGTGTGTGTGTTTTCAAGGTGACTCCATGCCTCTGTACGCCAACTGGCGTCTGAAGGTGATGGACCACAACCGGCCCGAGCCTCTGCCCTTCCCTCCTACTGGAGGCTGCTGGGCTCCTCTGGTAGACTACCTGCCTGAAACCAACACCCCTGCTGTTCCCCTGCACAGGTAACACACACACACACACACACACACACACACACACACACACACACACACACACACACACACACACACACACACACACACACACACACACACACTGTTCCCCTGCACAGGTACCACAAACGCACACGCTCTATTCCCCTGCACAGGTAACACACACACACACACACACACACACACACACACACACACACACACACACACACACACACACACACACACACACACACACACACACACACAACATCTTATCTACAATCCATAACAAAATAACTTATAAAAAACAAACAAATAAATAATATATATTAAGAGATATCTTGCCAAGTATGTAACTGTTCATTTGTGTATTTGTTTAATTTGACTGGACTTTGGGATTAGAATGTTAATTCTAAGTCTTTTTGTACTAATTTATTCATTTTTATTTATTTTATAATTTAATTTGTATTTTTAGTTGTATGTATTGTATGTATTGTATGTATGTCTGTATTGTCTTTGCTATGCTCAGGACCCCAGGAAGACTAAAGGCTCATTCATGTGTCTATGGGGATCCTTTAATAAACATAAACACTGTTCCCCTCCTTAAGTACAACACACGACACCCGTCCTTAACCTCTCTCACTGTCACATACTGTAACTGCAGCGTCCCGCTGTCAATTCGGCATTTTTTCTCTGTTTTCCAGGTGTAACATCGCTGTCATCCTTTTAACGGACCTCATTGTGGATCGAGGGGTCAAAGTAGAGTGGAGCGCCTACCTGCACCTCCTGTTGCACGCCATTTTTATAGGTAAACACACCTGTTGTTGCACGCCATTTTTATAGGTAAACACACCTGTTGTTGCACGCCATTTTTATAGGTAAACACACCTCCTGTTGCACACCATTATCTGCCTTGTTAATTTTACAAATCAAGGCAGATACTGAAAAGGCGTACACTCAGTACCTTCCATGCATTTACACAGGAGCTTCCTTGTTTGTGGAGGCAGTCGCAGCGATTGCTTTCTTGTAGAAATCATTCTTGTTTTGAAAACGTTTTAATTGAGATGTGTTACCAGTTTGGTAACCGTTTTTGAGAAACAATAAGTGAGGCCGTTATTTGCTGTGATTTTGGAACAGGTAATGTTTATTTTTTAGGCCCTCTGCTTCGCATAACCACATGCCTTCGCTGTCCTAAAATCCATGGTAAACCACGGCCTCTTGTGGTTTATTATTGCTTAGTATGTAAGCAACGAGAACGAGTTGTACTCAACCTGTCATGGTGACTTTTCGGACACTTTGGCCTGCGTTCTCCCTCCAGGGTTTGATCACCAGCATCCAGAGGTCTATGAGCATTGCAAGCGCCTACTGCTCCACTTGTTGGTCGTGCAGGGAGCAAACAGCAGTGTCCAGTCCCTGGCCACGGTGCTGCTCCGCAACAGGGAGTACAACTACCCCCGAGTCCTGACTGTGAATATTCAAAGATTTGCACACATTTTCACGATTTTTCAAAAATAGCAGATCTACAAGCTCGTAGTGCGGCACTCGGTGCCGCGCTATGAGCTTGTAGATCTGCTATTTTTGAATAGCCCAAAGTGTAAAATAATGCTTTTTAGCTCAAATCTAAAAATGACACAGTTCCAGGTCTTAATGGGTTAATACAAATATTTTTTATACTTAGTTTCGGTTTCCTATAATAACCATGCCTGGGACTAACATATTGGTGTGTCAGTGTTCATCATCATCATCATCCTTGTTACCATGACTAATTTCTTCATCCCACTCGTGTGTTTGCTTTCATGCTCACAGCTATGTCTGAACGGATCTGGTATTGTCACATCGCATGGCTTTTTCGTTTGTGTGGTTTGACTTTTGATATGTTACACATGGTTTTGATTTGACTGTACGTGATAAACTCATAATAGAGGTGGTGGGTGTGGTGACGTGTGTCTGGCTGTCTGCCCTCCTAACATGGGTTGTGTGTGTGTGTTTGTCTGGTGTAGGAAGCGCGGTCCGCTGTGGAACCACGAGGACGTCTCTCCCAAGAACCCCAACATCAAGAGCGCCGATCAGCTCAGCGTCTTCCTCCGACATGTAGTGACTGTGTTTAAACAGTCACCGGCAGGTCAGTATTGTCTTATATGGTCTTGGTCTTGTCCGTAGCTAGTCTCGCAAACCGCAGGACCGACCTAGGCACCACATTTGTTGTGCACACTGTCATTAGGCTAATTCTTGTCCACATATGCTCTATACTTTTATAATGAAAGTGAAAGGGGCTCGGATTGTCCTAATTTGGGCACGGGTGACATCAGTTTAGTACCGAATTCTACGACTGCCTGTCTAAGAATAACTATTCAGATCATAGATTTCACTCTCTCCACTTTTTAAACATTCTCTCATTAGGCCAACTTCTATCTACCTAGCCAGTGAAATAATGGTGAAATTAAACTGTTAATCAGTTCACCAGTCACACTAACGGGTATGCTTCCTTCCCATCAGGCTTCCAGCTAGAGTCACTGCTGAGTGAAGTAGCCCTCCAGACAGCTCTGTCGTGCTCTTCTCGCCACTATGCCGGCCGCTCCTTCCAGATCTTCCGGGCTCTCAAGCAGCCCCTGACAGCCGCCACGCTGTCTGACGTCCTCTCACGCCTGGTGGAGACCGTAGGAGACCCCGGAGAGGAGGCCCAGGTAAGAAGAACATCACAACCAAAACGCTGCTCATGCTGAATGATTTATGTGTCTAAAATGAAATATTTCTGTTCAGAGAGCAAACAGGTGCCTCTCTGGCCTGGATGGAGAGTGAAGCAATGTATCTGTTGTGTTAGGAGCCTTGTGAGGGTCAGTGTGTGTGTGTGTGTGTGTGTGTGTGTGTGTGTGTGTGTGTGTGTGTGTGTGTGTGTGTGTGTGTGTGTGTGTGTGTGTGTGTGTGTGTGTGTGTGTGTGTGTGTGTGTGTGTGTGTGTGTGTGTGTGTGTTGTATCTGATAGGATGACCTCTGCTCTTCTCTCTCTCCTCAGGGTTTTGTAATAGAACTGCTGTTGACCCTGGAGTCGGGCATCGACACACTGGCAGACACCGTCAAGAACTATGACCTCCTCACTGCCTTAGCACAGTAAGTCTGCTCAAAAGCCAGAGCTATATCCAATTCTCCAGTATGAGAGACATTTTAAACAAATGAAAAATGTTTTAAGCAGATACTAACTGGTAGCTGCAATCCAGAACTTATTTTGAAAAATAAAATGTTAGTTTAACCAATCTGTATGGGGGAGAGTGTGTTAATACATGTAACTAGTACACTGAAGGTGGTCTCCCTTGAGACATACAGACCCTGGTGTCAGTTAGGACACCTAACTAGTTGACAAGTAGCACCGCCTTAGGCACAATTTCTCCCCTGGCCAAGCAGGGATTGCCTCTTGTTTGAGCGTTAGACATTAAGGTCTCTCATGCGGGAGAATCAAGGCTAGATAAAAGTTCAGGTTGCATTTTTCATTAAAAAAACTGCTTAAATGTTTATATTGCAGGACCCCTACCCACGATCACCTATTATTGGGAGCCAAGTTTGCAGCCAACAGGAAAAGCACGGGACAGATAAACCTGAGCAGCGGGGGTCTGTTCAACTATGCCCACTACGGCCACGGCCGCAGCAACTCGCTCCGCGCCAGCCTGATGGGCGAGCAGCGGAAGGCCGACCGGAGACGGAGCAACACCCTGGACATTGCCGACCGCCCGGGAGGCAGCCACGGCAACCTGGCGCGCACGCGGAGCCTCTCGTCGCTACGGGAGGGCGGGGGAGGGGGCGGAGGTCCGGGTAGGCCTTGTCATGATTGTTACATAACCGCCTGATTGCAATTATTATTTAGATCGCAATTGTTTTTGCGTTCCATTCTACTGTATAAATTCTTCTGTTGTAAAATGTTCATACAACTTCAAATATTTTCAAAAATAGTGGAAATAGCTGATTGACAAGCTCACAACGCATTGCAATGTGGTTTGAGCTTGTAGATCGGCAATTTCAACTACTATTAAAACATTTTGAAAAGTATGGCCTGTTTTGGCAATAGTACTTTATTCATTTGATTATTGGTAGCGGCCATTGTTAAGTTATTTCTTTGTATATTTAAGTTAATTATCTGCCCTGTGCAATTTTAGTTTTCAAAGCCTAAAAGGCAAACAGAAATGTATCGTTTATTGCAATTATTTGTGTGACAATAATTGTCAACTAAAATGCCATGATCGTGACTACCCTAGGTCCGGGCGGGGAGGCCACACCGCCCCCCGTGGACCCCTCCAACCTGATGGCCACGGTGTTCTGGATCGCCGCCTCGCTGCTGGAGTCGGACTACGAGTTCGAGTACCTGCTGGCGCTGCGGCTGCTCAACAAGCTGCTGGGCCAGCTGCCCCTGGAGAAGGCGGACAGCCGCGAGCGTCTGGAGCGCGTCCAGGCCAAGCTGAAGTGGTACAGCTTCCCCGGCCTGCTGCAGCTCTTCCTCAAGGGCTTCACCTCGGCCTCCACCCAGGAGCTCACCATCCACCTGCTCAGCAAGCTCATCAGCGTGTCCCGACACACGCTGGTGGACCCCTCGCAGTTGGCGGGTAAGAGACAGATTTTGGGGGGGTCCGAAGACCAATGTTTTGACCAATATTTCGCATTTTTATTTTGAAATCGATGTAAAAGTTTCTGTTTGAGAACATTTAACTTTTTGATAATTCAAAAAATTAAATAAAGTATATCATTGTTGTCGGGAGGAAACCTCTTCTCTCCAATATTTAGTTTTTTGTTTTGTGTTTTTTGGTAAATGAGAGCCCTATGTGATCATACTACAGCGTCACACAAAAGCATAAAAAATAGCAGATCTACAAGCTTTAAACGCGACACGCTTTGAGCTTGTCTATCTGCTGTCACCCGACAGAGACAACATCATGATTGCAGGCCTTTTGCTGCCTTATAGAGGCGACGGGGAAATAACACATTTTATGTAACAGATGTGTTGTAAAAGTGCGACATCTGGTGGCTGAACGTTTTGTCTGGTGTCCCTTTTAACGCCACGCATTCCTCAGGTTTCCCGCTCAACATCCTGTGCCTCCTGCCGCACCTCATCCAGCACTTTGACAGCCCCACCCCCTTCTGCAAGGAGACGGCCGACAAGATCGCCAAGGTGTGTGCCGAGGAGAAGTCGCCCACGCTGTCCAACCTGGCCCACATGATGAGCCTGTACAGCACGCACAGCTACTCGCGTGACTGCACCAACTGGATCAACGTGGTGTGTCGCTACGTGCACGACGCCTTCGCCGATATCACCTTCAACCTGGTCACTTACCTGGCTGAGGTAAGCGCCGCCCCCCCCCCCACATCACACGACCGTCGGCATGTCTTAACCGCTTTCACGGCGTCCCTATTTTGGGCATGTCAGCGTAGGCAAACCTTTTCTAACATTTTCTAAAACAGAAGATCTACAAGCTAACGATGTGTCACTACACAAGTTGTAAATGTGTTGCTGTCGTTGTACGAGAAAGTATGAAATAAGGCTTGAGTGGTTTAGAACAGTGGTTCCTAAACCTCCAAATGAATTATGTATTTGGCCGCGGACCTCCATCTGAAAAGATTTTGTGCCAGGAACCCCCAAACAAGATTTGTGTTGATAGAATGTTATTTGAAAAATATTCCAAATGTTTTGTATTTTCGCAATTTCTTTTCGCAATGCACATTTGCAAACACCTATGTCATATATTATCACAGATGCAATCTGTTCCTGTTTTTATAGATAACTAAATTATATGATCTACTATAGTCTATATCATGCAGAGATGTTGCTTGCCAAAAATGAAATGAACAAAGTGGGCATGAGTGAACTGCTGCGAGACGAATACCAAAACTCCCGCTAGCGGCTCGCCCCCAAACAAAGTCGCCCCGGGGAAAATCCGGCGGTATTCGCCTGGTGTTCCTAAACATATCAGTAAACTATGCCTAACCCTAACCTTATTCCTAATCTTAACCTCAGTAAAACTATACCTAATCCTAAACCTATATCTACCCTTATCCTCAGTAGGCTAAAACAAATACAAGAATACAAGAACCGCTGGTCCGACTGAAAAATGGGGGCGAGGGTGTTTTGGGGCGAGTCCTAATTACCCTTCGGGCTGTGGTTTCCCTGGGCAACACCGTCGCACAGTGTAAACAAATTAATATATATTTTGGGCTTTACATCGATTCTCATTCAACCTTGATATGCAAAAGTAGGTTTTGTTTTGTTAACGTTAATTATATATGTCATGATGTGGCCTTGCGCGAGGTTGATTACTTGCCTCTATAGTTGCTTTCACCAACTTTCACCACTTTATCCATTGCAGACAGACAGTCACTGTGATTGCATAATATCCACGACCCACACGTGTTCGGAACGAGTCCCTTTATCGACAATTGGGTCCGGCTTGGTACAGGTTCTATCACCTCGGAAAATCCCGGTTCTGTTTATCAACACCCGAGCGAGCCAGAGCAACCCTACTCAGCGCTGATCAGGAGGAGACACAGCTGTGTCTCTCAGCTGTGCTCAAAAATAGCAGACATACAAGCTCACAATGCGACGCGCTGTGAGCTTGTAGCTCTGATATTTTCAACGCGCGACACCATCGTACAACAAATAGTCTATTCTATAACTGCAGCACACAGCAGCCGAGCAGGCTGTCGGAATTAAACCACAGTCAGATCATGATATAAACTTTAAATTATTATGATTGTAACGGTTGTAGCCAACTACATAGGCTTAAATGATAAAATAGCCTCATTTTCCCAACCGGTGGCCGGTGGTGTTTATATTTACCGGCCAATTAAACATTTTACCGGTCAATGGCCGGTAAATACCGACATGAATGTCTGAGAAAAGGTGTCGTTTGGTCCACACCAGACATGTCTCTCACGGTTGTTTGTTTGTGTCTCTTCATGTAGTTCTCTCCGTAACATCGAGTGCTACTGTGAAGAGAAGGACACGTGGGAAACTGTGGGGCAGATCTCTGATGCTTACTGCCGTGTCAAATGTGTCTCTCTCAAGCTGAGGAGGGATTATAGTCAACCCATAGATGATGATGACTAGGGTTGGGGTCCAGAACCGGAGGGACCGGATCCAACATTGAGGAACCGGAATCTGTTCCATCACATTTGGAACCGATTTGTCACTCTGTCAGATGCTGGTATGTGGGCTTCATGTCTGCTATACAATTACAACACTAGTGTTTCTCAAACTTTTAATTTCAAGGACCACCATAACTCTTTGAGTGTAAGGTCCCATTTAGAACCTGACTGAATTTGTGTTAAAAAAAAATCTATATCATTTTGGCTTTCATTCAAATGTTTGATAAATATAGGAATTGTCAAAGGGAACCGTTAAGAGGGAATCCTTAACAAACCAGAATCGTTAAAATCCTAAAGGGTCCCGACCCTAAAGGTGACAGAATATAGATGGATTTATAATATAATGTAAACAATGAAGATGATGATTAAGAAGCTTCCTGCTGGGACGTCACAGAGGAGAGACAGTGTTGTGATGGTAGTGTCAGCCTCCCATTGAGTTGAGAAGCTCTGCTCAGACCCAGCTCACTCAGATGAAAGAGATGAGGAGGAGAGAGAGATGGACACAGCGTCCCATGCTGCTACTGCTGCTCCTGGCCAGCCTATCAGAGCTGAGGGGCTTCCCTTCCAGACCTCACCCCCAGAACCACCGTCTTGTTGGAAGGTAAGTTTAACCTGTCAGTCTGTTCCTGTTCAGCCTACCTGTGACATCATCAGTAGCCATCTTTGGTCATTCACACAATGGGGGAAACAATGTTTTAGTTTTTTGCATGAGGCTCCTCTTACATGAGGCTTTGTCCCTATTTCGTCCATACATGGTATTGTCCGTTTGGCTGGGACCTAAGGACAAACGGACGGGTCCCAGCCAAACCTAAGGACAAACGGACATACCATGTATGGACATCACTATTATGTCACAAGTACAAATACAGATGGTATATATACTGTAAAACACAAAGGGTTAGGCCTAGACACAAGCTGACACGTCATGTGAAGTCCGGCTTAGCCTGGATCTGGCAGAACCAGGGGTCTATTTCACGAAACCTGGATTAGGCATAAACCGGGTTTAAACCGGGTTTACTCGGCTATCCTGGCTTAAATTATCCAGGAATCGGTTTCACGAAAGCTGAGTTAGCTCGGCAGATTAATTTAGCCAGTAAACCTGGATATGTTTATCCATGATCCGGTTTCACGAAAGAAAATTGATGCAATCCTGCCTTAGTTACTATGGCAATTTAGCTGTGAAGTTAGCCTGGTCCGGACCAGGCTAACAGCCAAGCTTTATTAATCCAATGCCTTGTTCTTCAAGTTTTGTGAAATAGCTGTTAGTCCAATGACTCCAATCGTAAACCAATGAGTTTTTCCACACTTATTCAATTCTCATTCAATTATTCAATTCGAAAATCGAAGATCTACAAGCCCGATTTTTTTTTGTCTTATGGCAGCCAGGGGTTCCTGCCCCCCGTGGACCCCCGGACCCCCGTAGACCCTGGACCCCCGGACCCCCGTGTACCCCCGGACCCCTGTAGACCCGCGGCCCCCCATGGATCTCCGGACCCCCATGGACCCCGGACCCCCGTGGACCCCCGCCCCCCTGGACCCCCGGACCCCCGTGTACCCCGGACCTCTGTCGGGGGTCAACGGGGGTCCGGGAGTACACGGGGGGGCGGGTACTCCCGGACCCCCATTGACCCCCGACCCCCCGTTGACCCCCGGCCGCCAAAAGGCAAGCTTTTCACTTGTAGATCTTCGATTTTAGAAATTATAAAATAAGTGTTTATAATCCAACATTCACTTAAACTCCTCATGTTTAAGCCTAACTGAATTATATATTTATGGACTTGTATATAAATGAATTGCATATTTTTGGACAACTTGTGCATTTCATTTGTCGGCAATACTTTGCGATGCTTTCTCCCTGGATCTATTTATCGTGTTTCCTTTCTTTCTTAGCCTATTATACGTTTTACTTCCTTGTAGGATTCCATGAGCTGCTGCAGTGCTGCTGTTCAGCCACAGAGAAGAACGCTGCTCTGGTTCACAATACGACGCATTGGGAACTTGTAGATCGGCTATTTTTGAATACACAAATCTGATCTGATTCACTTGCAAATAACAGTGTGAACAGTCAGTCCTAAAGATTAGATTTGAGAAACAAATCAACAAAGGCCTTACTTTATTGTCAGGCCTGCCTCCATTCCCCCTGAGCTGCCACAACAAATAGCATCTTTAACCCTTAACACATAGCCTGTTAAACAGTTACTGATTTAACCACTTGAACCCCAGCGTCCATATTCTAAGGGGAAACATTAGCCAAAATAGTAGATCTTCAAGCTCACAATGCGTCACGTTCACAACACATTGTGAACTTGTAGATATGCTATTTGTGGCAAAGAGATATGGAGTGGACGCTAACTCTATATAACAATAAGCCACCTCCCGACCCACTTATTGATAATGTATAAGGTCAAGTATCACACAGCTTCATAATTAAAGGTCACTCACAGACTTTTTATTTTGGCCAGGATCTTGTTTCATAATAACTCTCATAGTTGTAATACATTATAACAATTATACAATGCATTCTCACTGCTCATTAATCCTAAATAATCAAGGCAAAACCTATGAATAATGGTGATAGATCATACGTTTGTTTGATGTCATTTATTAACTCAGATTGATCCTTTGAAAAAAGCATTTGTTTCCGTTTAACTAACAGCTTCTCTGTGTATGAATCTATGTGCATTTGGACCAAAGTGTTTGTCATAAACTGCAGCTAAAGGTTTTCCCCCCCTGTATGAGTCCTCATGTGTCTTTTTAGATTACCGTTGTCACGAAAGCCTTTGCTACAAACTGTACAAGTGAATGTCTTTTCCCCTGTATGAGTCCTCATGTGTGTGTGACAAAAGCCTTCGTTACAAACTGTACAAGTGAATGTCTTTTCCCCTGTATGAGTCCTCATGTGTGTTTTTAGATTACGGTTCTGACTAAAGCCTTTGTTACAAACTGTACAAGTGAATGGCTTTTCCCCTGTATGAGTCCTCATGTGTTTTTAGATTACGGTTCTGACAAAAGCCTTTGTTACAAACTGTACAAGTGAATGTCTTTTCCCCTGTATGAGTCCTCATGTGTACTTTTAGATCAGAGTTGGCACTAAAGCCTTTGTTACAAACTGAACAAGTGAATGTCTTTTCCCCTGTATGAGTCCTCATGTGTACTTTTAGATCAGAGTTGGCACTAAAGCCTTTGTTACAAACTGAACAAGTGAATGTCTTTTCCCCTGTATGAGTCCTCATGTGTGTGTGACAAAAGCCTTTGCTACAAACTGTACAAGTGAATGTCTTTTCCCCTGTATGAGTCCTCATGTGTACTTTTAGATCAGAGTTCGCACTAAAGCCTTTGTTACAAACTGAACAAGTAAATGGCTTTTCCCCTGTATGAGTAATCATGTGCGTCTTTAGATTTCCCTTAAGATTAAACAATTTGCAACACACTGTACAACTAAATCTTTTCTTCCCTGTGTGACTCTGCATGGAGTGAGTTTCTTTCGATGATTTCAGGTCCTGGGACAGCTTGTTGCTCAAAGACAATCTCTGTCCTTCCACATGTTGTGTCTTGTGTGACTTCAGTGTGTTTGACTGATCTACACTGGGCTCCCACTCATCACTGTCTTCAGTGATGTCAGATTCAGAACAGTGTGAAGAGAGGAGCTGGTCATCACTAGTTGGATGTGATGTTCCACAGTCCTCTACATCAGCTTGTGTTTGCATGTGTTCAGTTGAGGTGCTGGCTACAGGCTCTGTGTCTCTTTCTTCACCATCATCACCTTCACTTTTCACTGCTAGTAACGTCAGCATTGGCCTATCAACCTCTTCTGGTCTTCGAAGTAGCTCCTCCTGCTCCTCTTTGATGTGTGGAGGCTCTGGTTCCTCCTGGACCAGACTGGGGCTCCTCTCCTCTTCAGGGGAAACCTCCTCTTTACACACAGGGAGGTGCAGGAAGTCTGGAGAAAAGATACAATGAAAGCAAAACATGTTTCTTTTCTTTTTTCATTAGTGTTACCTCTGTTTCATAGGTGTGATGGTTGGAGTAACTTACGCTGTAAATAAATGCTCCTAAACCATAGATCTATCTTCATTTATCTAAGATATTTGTATATTGGCTGCAACCATTCCATTCCACCAATACACTTTGTGGTGGAAATTGAACAGTTTTGTACTGTAATCAAATGTTTGAATCTTTGTGTACACTACAGCTGTCTATCATCATAGATGATCATTAGGGCCGATATTTCATAATCATGCGATTGACGGCCACATATCGACATATCTGTCTTTGCAAAAATCACCATTTATTAATGTTTTCCTTGTTTTGTCTGTCTGTGTGTTCTTTTTCCTTTATTTATTCAGGGAAGCCAGCCCTGATGACAGCATAAAAGATACAATACATACACAATGAAAAAGTGTTAAGTGATTCCCACCAAGGTTCAGCTAAACATTCTCCCAAGCTCACGTTTTGGTTCACTCAACACCCTGCTATGTACAAGGTTTAATAAATGCATGGCTTTTTAAATAACTTCACAACAAGGCCGGCACAGTCTGAGCTTGTACTTTGGCTATTTTCTGTTTATGTTCCCTGACTGTGGCTGAATGGTTAGAGGTCCTAAGTTTGATTCCAGCCCTCAGCCATGTGTCGAAGTGTCCCTGAGCAAGACACTTAACCCCTAACTGCTCCCCCCTCTGCCCTCCTCTGTGGGCAGCACTCAGCTGGGTAAAGCTGAAACTGAATTGCCCCATGGGATGAAAAAGGTCTCAAAAAAAGAACAAGAATAGGTTCAAGTGGTTAAACATGTGTTGTGTTTACACTTCTAATCAATATCATGAAACGTTTCGCTCAATTACGATGAATAATTCCCCAAAAACATTTATAGTGAAAATTAGCAGATCTATAAGCTGAGCTTGTAGATCAGCTATTTTCACTATTTTTGCACACCACCATTGTACAACTTGTGAGCGAAGGTGAGTGGAAATGGTTACACGACATTTATGTAGCTTTTGTCGTTTTATAGCTTTGTATCTGCAGTTGAAGCTCAGCTCAACTTGGATTGTAGCTTTGTAGATTTTGTAGCAGCTACAAACATCAGGTGTAGCTTTGTAACTTCATGTCACTGGCTTCCATTGAAATGAATGGTGGACTGTAGCTTTGTATCTGCCAGTGTGAACACAGCATAAATGAAACGTTGGTTTCGATATCTTTTCAGTTAATTGTCCAGACCTAGTAGGCAGAGATCTCTGATCATATGTGAGACCAGCCACCACCTGTCTGATTGAATGAAAAGAGCGCCACCAGGTGGCTGAACATGGCGCGGCAACATGAGAAAATATGAGCACAGCTCAAGTGTCAACAAGTAGTTTCTTTAAATGCACGGTTCAGCATTCATACAGACATTCATTAAAATCTACTTAAATTAGGTACCTGTTATCTAAGTAGGCACAGGCATACGTATGTGTCCAATAACCATCTTGAGATTTCAACTTTACTTTGTTGCACATATACAGTTTATTTTTTATATACCTGAGAGAGTGTTGCACCTGGTCTTCCTATGTAGTAATGTCCGTGTTGACACATCAGCCTCTTCCTGTGTAATCTGTGGAGGTTGTGTTTCCTCCTGGACCAGACTGGGGCTCCTCTTCTCCTCATGTTCAGATGAAACCTCTTTACACACAGACAGAAGGAGGACAGAAGAGGTAAAATCAGCACCACAACTCAAAGTGGGTTACCTGGGTTCCATTTTAGAGGCAAATCTTTCCAGTGATAAAATGGCAACTAAAGTAATCAAAAAAGTCAACCAAAGAACAAGACTTTTGTACTGGATCTCCTCTCTGGTCAGTAAGAATACATGGAGGACTCTAACAGGAGCACTCATCCAAAGTCACTATATATATATATACGTATACATATATATATGTATATATATATATATATATATATATATATATATATATACATATACACACACACACATATATATATATATATATATATATATATATATATATATATATATATATATATATATATATATATATATGTATGTGTATGTGTGTATGTGTGTGTATATGTATATGTATATGTATATGTATATGTATATGTATGTGTGTATGTGTGTATGTGTGTATGTGTGTATGTGTGTATGTGTGTATGTATATGTATATGTATATGTATATGTATATGTGTATGTGTATGTGTATGTGTATGTGTATGTGTATGTATATGTGTATGTATATGTGTATATATATGTGTATATATATATATGTATGTATGTATGTATGTATGTATGTATGTATGTATGTATATGTTGAACACAATGTTCATAAACATCATTATAGAACGCAGAAATTCAACATGTATTGTTTGTTTGTTTAGCAACTAAGTAACCTGATTCTGGTTGAGGTTTCCGGTGTGTTACATTGAAATTGGTGATCTATCGAATTCTGTGACATTCATGAAGTAACCCAATTCTGGTTGAGATATCCGGTTTGTTACACAGAAATCGGCCATCTATTGAATTCTGTGACTGCTAGCTAGCTTTTTAAAATGATGTAAAAAGTCCTGCATTCGTGGTAAAACTGTTCTTTATTTCAATAATACAACTATTAAGTAATTAAATACACAATCGGCTGTCCTTTAATACAACGATAAAACACACAACGCTTAATAATAGCTATAAAGCAAAGACAAGGCTAACAACAGCTAAAGCTAATGCTCATTGTTATGCTAATGCCAATAGACTCCGTTCATCTGTATTCATATGTCTTTGTCGCCCTCATGTGGACACAATGAATCACTACAAGTGGAATTGATTGGATACTTTATTAGCAGTTTAAGAACCAGATGACGCAACATGGCGCTACTTTCTACAAACTGTTAAGATCTATAAGCTCACAATGACACGCATAGTTGTTGTGAGCTTGTAGATCTGCTATTTTCGGCGCGCGACACCGTGATAAAACAGAGCGTTAGTAACCATGTGAGCACTTCTGTTTTCTCTTCAAATTAAAACAGAGTTTAGTGTCATGCTTAACATCAAAAACCACGTGAGCGCTTCCGTTTTCCCTTCAAAATAAAACCGGACATGGCCACAAGGACTACTCTTAAGAACTACATTTCCTATACACCATGGCTGCTAAAAGAACTACATTCTAAGGACTACATTTCCCTGACACCATGGGTTGCTAAAAGAACTACATTCTAAGGACTACATTTCCCTGACACCATGGCTGCTAAAAGAACTACATTCTAAGGACTACATTTCCCTGACACCATGGGTTGCTAAAAGAACTACATTCTAAGGACTACATTTCCCTGACACCATGGCTGCTAAAAGAACTACATTCTAAGGACTACATTTCCCTGACACCATGGGTTGCTAAAAGAACTACATTCTAAGGACTACATTTCCCTGACACCATGGGTTGCTAAAAGAACTACATTCTAAGGACTACATTTCCCTGACACCATGGGTTGCTAAAATAACTACATTAGTACATTTCCCTTACATCTTGGGTCAAGCTTCACACCGTATGCCGCGAGAGCACTTCCGTTTTCTCATCAAAATAAAAGCATAACATGTGTCAAATCTCACACACATCAAACGCAACTCGAACACTTCCGCTCTTTTTTTTTTTTTACAAAATAAAATTGTTGTAACGTTTACTTTATGCTCTGTTCTACGACGGTGTCGCCGAAAATAGCAGATCTACAAGCTCACAACGCGTCTCGTTGTGAGCTTGTAGATTTTAACAGCTTATTTTGTAGAAACTAGCTCCATATTGTGTCTCGTTGTTGTTTCTTTCATTTTAGTGAAAATGTTATTTACTAGAAGTTCGGGCCGCTACGCGGCCCGAACGTCTAGCGTGACGCGTCGTTCACTTTGCAGTGCCACCTTACAGGCACCTCACAGTGTGAGAGAGAGTTTTGTGCTCTCCTAAATCCACGGCAGGCTTTGAAAGTACCCACTTCAGAAAGAGGTGACGTGCATCACCTCTCCAATGACCAAAACCCACTATGGAAGCCGTCGAACTGGTGCGATCTGACGGCATCCTAGAATTTATAGGTAGGATGTGATGTCATGTGATGTCATGCTGTCGTGAGATTACGTCACACTGGCGTTGTCATCGTGATGTCAGATGACGTCACACCGTCACACTGGCGTCGCATACATACTGACAACCGACATGGCGCAGGATTCAAATTGTATATATATACTAGAAGTTCGGGCCGCTACGCGGCCCGAACGTCTAGCGTGACGCGTCGTTCACTTTGCAGTGCCACCTTACAGGCACCTCACAGTGTGAGAGAGAGTTTTGTGCTCTCCTAAATCCACGGCAGGCTTTGAAAGTACCCACTTCAGAAAGAGGTGACGTGCATCACCTCTCCAATGACCAAAACCCACTTTGTGATTACTCAGACCTGGTATGGCAGACCTGTGGGGAGTGTGCAGTGGTGTACAATGTGAAAAGATAGTTGAAATCGCAGGAGATGAAGTTAGCAGTTTATTTGTGTAAAGGGTCGTCGGCGTGGGTTGTGTTGAGGATGGAAGCCGTCGAACTGGTGCATCCTACCTATTTATAGGTAGGATGTGATGTCATGCTGTCGTGAGATTACGTCACACTGGCGTGTCTCATCGTGATGTCACGACCGTGATGTCATATGACGTCACACTGGCTACATACGTACATACTGACAACCGACATGGCGCAGGATTCAAATTGTATACGCGGCCCGAACGTCTAGCGTGACGCGTCGTTCACTTTGCAGTGCGCCATGTCTGGCGTTGTATCTCCAGCCGTTGTGGCTTTGGTGAAGTTGTCGTCATTGTGGTGGAGAGAGTTCTTGTGGTGGAGAGAGTTCCTTGTATAGATTATTACTATTTATCACTATGGAAGCCGTCGAACTGGTGCGATCTGACGGCATCCTAGAATTTATAGGTAGGATGTGATGTCATGTGATGTCATGCTGTCGTGAGATTACGTCACACTGGCGTTGTCATCGTGATGTCAGATTACGTCACACCGTCACACTGGCGTCGCATACGGACAACCGACATGGCGCAGGATTCAAATTGTATATATATATAGATAGATTAACGACTTCCACCTGTAATGATTCATTTTGTCCACATGAGGGCGACAAGACCCTTGAATCCAAAGGGATGAACGGAGTCAGATGTTATTAGGCTACGGACCCCCATTTAATGGCAATTCTATCTCTAGGACCCCAATTCATATCGTAAAATCAATGTTAATGTAACTCTGAGAGTGTACAAATGGAACCAAATGGTAACGGGTCCATTTGGTTCCATTTGTACACTCTCAGAGTTACAGACCCATAAGGGTCCATTTGGTTCCTATCCATTATTTAGCTGGGGACCCCCTGGAACCCCCTCAAGTACCCCTGGGGGTCCCCGGACCCCCACTTTGAGAACCAATGGTCTAGATTCAGTCTATATCTAGACCAAATCTAGCCGATTGAATTTAAACAATTATTCCATAAATATTGATAAAAAACAACAACTGTAAGTTGCATAACTGATCTCCAAATATTGGACAAAAATATTTTGAATAGCCATGATCAAATATACAGTATAGTTTAGATTTAGCCTTGATCTAGATTCTAGACGTTATATCAAAACTACATATCAACGTTCAAATGTAGACCATTTCTAAACTTTTATTTTTTATTCATGTTGTTTGAAAATCTTTATGTTAGGGTGCTAACATTAGGTTCAGAAATGATTATATCTTACTATTATCACTATTGATCAATATACAGTATAGTTTAGATTTAGCCTTGATCTAGACGTTTAAATCAAAACTATATATCAACGTTTAGATTTAGACCATATCTAAACCATTAAATGTATTTAATGTTTTTGTCATGTTGTTTGAAAACGTACATATGTTTAGAAATACTATTACAGCGAAATAATGCAGTTTGCATAATGGTGATAATATGCAAATATATTTAAAAAATATGTATAAATATAACAAATAAAGGCAGTTTGCCCTAATGGTGATAGGCTAATATAAAATACAGAGGAACGAGTGAAAGCCAAGCAGTAAACTGCTAACCTCTCGCATCACTAGACTTTCTACACTAAACCGCAGATTGGGTTTGGAGGTCGTTTTGCTTGTTTCTTTCACAAGACTTGGCAACGTTGGTTTTGCTTAGCGGTCTCACAAGACGTGGCAACCCCTGGAGTAGTTTTGTAATAACACGGAAGTCAGCAGCAACGCATTGTCGCGTTCTAAACATATATATATATATATATATATATATATATATATATATATATATATATATATATATATATATATATATATATATATATATATATATATATATATATGATTCTAAAGGCAAGCAGAACACTGAACAGAAGAGAATATAAAGAACAGAATTGCAAAAAACATTCATTCTGAACTGAAGTCAGTACACTGCATAGGTGAGTGATAAAGGATACCTTATTTGTGTACTTCGTAACGAAGTACAATCACTTGAGTTTAGATACATTTAAGGCTGCCAACTTTCAGGAAAATCTAGGAGTGAGACTCATCAGGGACGCACACACACATGAACGCAGTTCTTAAAATGTAAAATTCTCTATTTAGCTGTCTTAGGGTCTTCTTTCATTTGTATCAGTCATTGCCATCAAACAATATGTGTGAAGAGTGACTCTCACTCTCAAAGGGTGAGACTTGGCAGCTCTAACTTTAACAATAAAAGTATCGTTTATGTGTAATGTTTAATCTGGAGTTAAAACTTTACAGAACATTGTGAAATGTTTGATTAATGTATTATTTTTTCTTTCTTTTTTTTATAACCTGTACCAGCAAAACCGATAAAGAACAATAACAATGGGCACAGGTAATTATTCATTGAATGTTTCGTGAGTTTTAACTGTAACTGGCCATTAAAACAATGTATCCTATCTAGCTATTTCTCACCACTAGTAACATAACATTATTCACCTTTGCTTGAGTTGGGCCATGTGTTGAATGTTTAAATCAGGGGTCTTCAACAGGGGGTCCGGGACCCCTAGGGGGTCCTCAGAGTTACTACAGGGGGTCCGGGACCCCTAGGGGATCCTCAGAGTTACTACAGGGGTCCGCCAAATCTTTATGTGATTTTTACACTAACTTCAACCAAGCATCCCTTTTCTGAGGAGAACTTTAGCCAAAAATAGCAGATCTACAAGCACACAACGCCTCGTGCTTGTAGATCTGCTATTTTCGGCAAAGAGGTTTGGTGGAGGGGGGGAAAAAAGCAGACCAAGTACAGAGTGGGTCAAGTTTACTTAGTATGGACGGTGTGTGTGGTTAAAAGTCTGAAAACACACATTAACACGAATCCAACACTGATGACAGTGTCTGTCAAACAAGTCTATGAAGCTATCTATGAAATCTATGAAAAGATTATATTCTATACAATATATAATGGGGGGTCCCTGCTTTATCTCACTCTCAGCCAAGGGGTCCTTGGCCTGAAAACGTTGAAGACCCCTGGTTTAATTCAATCAGTAGCCTATTTACATGTTGTTAGAAAGGCTCCCTTCATATACGTTGATTATTATTTCAATTATTACGTTCCACCTTAAGAGTAATACGCACCTGCCCATCTTAAGTGCGCAATGCATTCTGGGGCGTTTTCATTCATTCAGCTGTGCCAGCGCCTACCAGAGCAGTGTAAACATTGTTCCAGTCGTGCAGCACTGCAGTGCCAATATGCGTCATTGACTACTGTAAGTTCATCATTTAGTTCAGTGATGTCTGCAACTGTTATTGTCTACCATGATTATTTGAGTGACTGACGTTTTGTATGTTTATTGGGCTCCTGTTCTGGTTTGAGGGATAACCAGGGGGTCAATGCACAGTGGACGGGGTTGCACGCCGAGCAACCACTTATTTGGCCAGGGGGACGCGCAGGCACACGCACAGATTTAAAACTACTTTAAATTCACACTTCATCAAAGTTTACAAAGGCTCTCGACTCACGCCAGGTACATTAACATAGGAATTAGCCTATATGCATATCAATTGTCCATTGTGTGACCTGTACTGTAGGTCCATGGTTCTCAAAGTGGGGTCCGGGGACCCCCAGGGGTACTTGAGGGGGTTCCAGGGGGTACCCAACAAAATGTGTTAATATAGCATCACAATAATTATGACCTTTTATACTTTGGCTTTTCAAAAATATCAGATATACAAGCTCATAGCGCGGCACCGATATCTGTATATCTGCTATTTTTGAAAAGTTGTGATTTTTTTTTGCAAATCTTTGAATATATATTTTTTAAAGCCAACATTTGTAACTCAAATATTTGCTTCTGGGGGTCCCTGGAACAACATATTTTGAGATGGGGGTCCGCGGCCAAATGCATATCATTTTGGGGGTCCTTGACATGAAAAAGTTTGAGAACCACTGCTGTAGGTGTTAAGCGACGTGCGCGTCACGTAGAGAAGGTCACCAGACCTGTCGACCCAAGACAGCTCGACCCGGACCGGTCGACCCGCTGTCGACCCGCTTGGACCCGACAACTCGACCCAAATTCGAGAGAGAGAGAGAGAGAGAGAGAGAGAGAGAGAGAGAGAGAGAGAGAGAGAGAGAGAGAGAGAGAGAGAGAGAGAGAGAGAGAGAGAGAGAGAGAGAGAGAGAGAGAGAGAGAGAGAGAGAGAGAGAGAGAGAGAGAGAGAGAGAGAGAGAGAGAGAGAGAGACATAATAATAATAATATGTACATTGATTTACCAAAGAATTATTATTTGTCTGTCAGGGTGAAACAAGCCCAAAGGCTTTCAAGCAAGCACAGCCATTGAGATAGACACCTCCTTACCTCAAGCCCTAATGTCTTCTTGATGTGATAAGGCTTTCAAGCACAGCCATTAGACACCTCCTTACCTCAGCTCTAAATCCTTACAGTGTGTCTATTATCAATTGGTTCAGCCTGGCGATCCTCAATCTGTGTTGTCTGACAATTATTCTTGCACTCACTTTATTCTCCCCTTTTCAGGTAAAGTGCAAAGTTGCCATGTTATAATAAGTTTCTATGAATGCTTTAGCTTCAAAACTATATTGGTGTGGGACTGTGTTGGTGTTTTTGTTGCACTCGTTACAAAGCTAATGGAGGCTAATGGAAGCTAAAGGGAGCCACCCAGAGGCCGTTTACAGAACATCATAAAGTGACGTTCAGTCTACACATTAGCAGCAGCTCAGTCAGTGTTGTCGTATATGAGATGCAAATATTATAATTGGGATTTCATTTATATTGCATATTTCATCTTACTTACATTTTGTTTACAAGGTGAATATGTATGCTACACAGCATATGACCGTGTCCTTGTTTAAGGAAGGATAGGCTATCATAAATGTTTAGCTTCAGCCTATTTCCTTTTGATCACCTCAAACACTGATGGATGTAAGACTTGTATACATGTATGCTTGTACTGTGAGTTGATCATAGCATAGCAGAGTATGACCTCTCCTAGGGGTTTTGTGAATAATCACATGAAGTATAAAAGTCAGATATATAAGAAGTTATAGTTATATAATATATATAATATATAGTATTGATTGTATGCTGTGCTTTGAATACACTATATTATTTGTATGTGTTATGGAAATGATTATTTTGTCATTCAGTCATAAAGTGACGTTCAGTCTACACATTAGCAGCAGCTCTGTGTTGTCTGACAATTATTCTTGCACTCTATTTCCTTTTCATCACCTCAAACACTGATGGAAAGTAACTAGTAACTACAGTTACTATAGGCTTTTTTTGTTGGTTATATCATTTTAGTTGACCTTGTAACAGTAAACTCATGTACTGTACTGGTACCTTTTCCTGTGCAAACTTCAATCAATCTAAAGGATCTGGTATTTCTATTATTGGCATATCTTTTTAATGTTAATAATGAGAGCTATACATTTAAGGAAGGATAGGCTATCATAAATGTTTAGCTTCAGCCTATTTCCTTTTCATCACCTCAAACACTGATGGATGTAAGACTTGTATACATGCTTAATGTCCCTTTAAAGTTAAAACTGTATATAGAATGCAGCTATATGCAGAGAAACACAGAGACACTGGCCATCAACAACATCAATCACATTCCTAAGGCTAGCACCCATCATCAGCACCATCATTCATCCCCATAGCTTGATGGATGTAAGACTTGTATACATGCTTAATGTCCCTTTAAAGTTAAAACTGTATATAGAATGCAGCTATATGCAGAGAAACACAGAGACACAGGCCATCAACAACATCAATCACATTCCTAAGGCTATCAGCCATCATCATCAGCACCATCATCCATCCATCCCCATAGCAGAGTAAGACCTCTCCTAGGGGTTTTGTGAATAATCACATGAAGTATAAAAGTCAGATATATAAGAAGTTATAGTTATAATGGTAATGCCTTTATTGATTGTATGCTGTGCTTTGAATACACTATATTATTTGTACACAGCAAAAAGTGGGGTGTTGTTAAATGTTTTACAGAGTTAAACACTAAAGGGATTAGACAAATAACACTTTAAAACAGTTTAAAACATTTATTTTGGCAATAATATCCCAGTCCAGTCAGTTTTTCTGTCATTCATTCCAACATTATGAATGAAGGTATAACATACAAACTTTCATCTGAAACACTGTATGAGCTCTGAACATCAAATGGTGTATACATTTTAAGTTCAGACAGTTTAATTATACACCTTGCCTCACTTTTTGATACTCTGAATGCATGATGATGCTCATCAAACTTCTCTGTAAATAGCTTGCTTGAAAAAAACAAAATGTGGTCCTCTACTAAAAGTATGTCACTTATTTGACAAAAGACTGGCATGTCTTCTTCTATTGCACTGCAAACAACAAGTCCAGCTTTATACTCAACACCATCTACTTTAACCCAAGTGGTTGAGAAAACCTCTTTTGACAAGATCATTTCAAGATTAGAATTGTTAACCACATTTTCACAACTGAGGGAAAAAGGTTTGATTGGCCCATACTCATTGTGCTTGAGAATGGAGGTTTCCCAGTGATGAGCAATGGTCATCTGATGCTTTTTAGCCAGTGATTTTGTTATGTTTTTGAATATACATTTTATTTCACATTTTTTTGTATATACTACTATTTTTGACCTTTTTTTCAATCATTGAAATTGTTTCACACTGCCCTGTTTTGTCAAATAAAATAACAGTTACTTTAATTCATTTCACCTCTTGTGTTGTGTTTAATGATGGCAACTAGTGTAGATCTGCTACTTTCAAATGATTTTAGAGGAGAGGAGGACAAAACAGGCTTACAATATTTACTCTTAAATATACTATAACACTTCTTTAAAAAAAGTATGCAACTGGGGGAGCATGCTTACAATATTTACTCTTAAATATACTATAAATATACTCAGGACCTCCCTCACCGTCACCTTGTACCTTGTACTCTACTACCCTCTAGGGGTTACACAGAGCTACTACTTCAGACAACCAGACCCGGTCGATCTGGGTCGAGCTGTCTCAAAATCGCGGCTGGTCGAGCTGTCTTGGGTCGACAAGTCTGGTGACCGTAGAGAGCAACCACTTCTCAAATGAGCATAGCATCACTGGGGATAACTATTGATTGATTGTATATTTCCTTTCATGTTGATTCCCCACATTATGTGCTTTAATCTTTCCTTTACGTTTATTTACCATATAATGTAAGAGAGTGTATTTGGGTCTGACGTGCACGTTTATATGTTTAAGTACTTTATAGCACGTCAGGTGTGGGAAATGTTTGGTCATGTGGATCTGACGAGCGCAGTCATTAGCGTAACGTCCCGCAGCTGCGGTTGGCCCAATTAAGCCCCTTTAGCCAAGCCACTTTAGCGACTGCCGTGAGTATCACCATAATTGGTTGTTTGATGTTAGCAGCTCATGGAAGGTGTATGGTTAGAGGTGTATGATGTAGTTAATTCACTGCATTAATTATGCATATCTGACCACTCCTCATAACTGTGCACTGTAAATGTATACTATAAACTATTTTAGGATAGTATCATATGTGATATGACTATGTGATATATTGGAGGCTTATGTATGGGTTTGTATTCATTACTGTTATTTGTGTGTTTATTGCAGAACCATATTCAAATCAGTGCTTGTACCATCCTTCATTATCCATCCCATGCCTGTATCACCTGTGCCTACAACAACAGTAAAAGGCTGTCATAAACCAACCCATCAAATCTCATTGTCAATGTGTCCTGACCGACGCCCCGGGGGCGAATGAAACTTACCATACAGACTCAGTTCAGATTATACAGTCCTTTCTAACCCTCTCCAACACATGTATTTACAGCTCTCTTCTAGGTGACGTCTAGAAGTGGCAAACTGCTGACTTTTGTCACATTGTATCTCTCTCTCTCTCTCTCTCTCTTTCTTTCTTTCTTTCTTTCTTTCTCTCTCTTTCTGGCTATTCCACGACAATGACTGCAACTATTTGTGGATCAGTTACTCTGCTCTCTTCCTTATGATAGTAAGGTCTAGATAATCTGGATGGTAAAGTGCTGAGAATGTAGTAGGGTTTAACATTTTCCGGGAAATAGCTAATTTTAATTCCCGGGAATTTTCAGACCTTTTCCCGGGCTTCCCGGGAATTCCCGTTAAAGGGTAAAAAAAAAAAAAGTGCCCACTAAAATGCATTTATATGTAGATACTTAAATAGCCAATTTTACACCGAGGTGCCCAAATGTCCCTATTGTGTCCACCTATGAACTTGCACTAATAATGACTTAATTTGATTTTTAAAAAATCATATAAATATAATATATAAATATAATAGCCTATAGTGCCCTGCCCTGGCGGAGATCTGCCCTGTTGCGCAGCGGGTGAAGACAATTAACTTAACGAGGAGCTGCGCTCAAAACGCACTCAAACAATGTCAAACTCTAGCTGCTGAAATAAACGTTCCATTTGTATCATTATTGACAAGAGAATTTGCAAAAGGAATATGTACTTATCGTCCATCAGAGCGCCGGTGAGGTCACAGCTTTTCTCTACTTTTGTAGGATATTGATTTGATATCCTAAACTTGTCATTTGTTTGCAGTTATTCATTTATATTAGGCTACTTGCTGGATATTATAAGACTCCATTTTGGGATGTTGGCTGTATGTTGTCTATTAATCTATATTTTGTTGTTGATCAAATGTGGGGTTTTGTAGTGTGATTTTGATGTGCACATGCATGCGCTGCCAGCACTGACAATCAATGAGACAGACAGCTGTTGTGCAATTCACTTGTTCTACTGGGTAGTTCTAGTAAAATGGTAGTTTGAACGTTCTAAAATGCAAGTGTAGGTAGGGTAGGCTACATTAATGATGATAAAAAAATCGGACCACATCGGTCTAATACTCTCTCTCTCTC
Organism: Gymnoscopelus microlampas; assembly: GCF_963454915.1. NCBI lineage: Eukaryota > Metazoa > Chordata > Actinopteri > Myctophiformes > Myctophidae > Gymnoscopelus > Gymnoscopelus microlampas. Next base: position 51,628,214 of record NC_139951.1, read on the forward strand.
TCGCGCTCTCTCTTGCTCTCTCTCTCTCTCTCCAGCTCTCCGGTCTGTCTCTCTCTCTCTCTATCAAAAGCATTGCTTGGCTTGTGCGCATTTTAAGCTGGAATATAGGCTCGATCAAACCTACCTACTGTTTATGCAGCGTTTCACTTGATGATGTTGAATCTGAACTAGTCAACTGGTGTCTACCATATTGACAGCAGAGGAAACAGTGAAATCAGCGTGCGTACTGCGCAGGGCAGGCATGGGGCATCACGGCCACTTGTGTTTTATTTTGTTCATTACTGTTACATTCATTCAGTGCGTCCCATATTGGTTCACGATGGGACCCTGCCCTGGTCGGCCACGCGGCAAGTAACTTGCCTAATTATAATAGTAATTCCTCCACGCTGTAGATAGGGCTTTCTACTAATTTGTATTCATTTCTAACAAGAAAAAAAAAAACGGGAAGCCCGGGAACCGAAGTGAATTCCCGGGATGGTAAAAAAAAACGAATTCCCGGGAATCCCGGTGTTAAACACTAGAATGTAGCATCTCCTACCTGTCATATTATTCATAGATGTTAGGATGTGGGTCTATGTCAAAAGCTGTGGAAGGAGGCTAAGGTTATTCCTATAAGTATTTGACCTGTTTTGAGCAAAATCATGGAAAAGTTGGTGCATTCACAAATTCAAGCTTATTTTGTTTCAAACAAGCTTGCAACATATTGTCAACATGCCTATAGAGCTGGTCACTCTACTTCTACTGCTTTGATACAGCTGACTGATGACTGGCTTAAAGCTATAGATAACTCCATGCTGGTGGGAGCTGTGCTGTTAGATTTGTTTGTTATTTTGTCCTTTTTATTTTGGGAGTATTGTCATATTCGTTCATTACAATAATATACATCTGGCCTAATTATCTTCCCCAGGTGAATCAGTGCCCAGTGCCCAAAGCTAAGACAGTTTTGACAGCCCCTCTACACACCTCAACACCAGGTACATTTAAATGCTATGTTAATTCATATAAGCCCAATGTTTAATATATATATTGTAGATGGAAATTACAGCCAGTATCGGTGTTAATGTTCAACAAAACCTTAAGAGTTTTCTAATTCCTTCATTTCTTTTTCTGTGGTAGATCTTGACAAAACTCCGGTCAGCCGTAAAAGAGGAAGAACTGCACAAGGTACCTACATGAATGATTAACATTTTAAATATCAGGAATTACATTTTGAAAGTTTTTGTTTGTTTGTTTACCCGCCTGCATTATCGTTGGGACTACTACTACTATGTTTTAGGTCCTCTAGAAGAAATGAGTATAACAGAACGTTTAGCCGGAAGATTAAAATAAAAAGGTATTAAAATATATTACGTATTTCAACAACAGTACATCTACTGTGGGGGCCTTACTCCTGAACAGAAACAACTTGGACTCCACAATGAAAATGTGGATAAAGCACAGCATATATCATACATGACTTGATGGTGTAAGAAGGTGTAATTTCAATGTGTTTTCACACCCAGCAGAATATTGAAGCTACACACCGGTCCAAGTCAGATCCTGAACTACACAAGGTAACTTTCAATTGATTGTAGCAGTGAGCAAAATGGGTTGCAATCTCTCCCCTACAGTGAAGCCGTAATCTGGGCCAAGAAAATGTCTTGACTCTACTCCACCTTTCAATTGACTATAACAGTAATCCTCAATGGTGATGTTGCACGTATGACATGTAGCCTAATTACCTTGTCTTTCACCAACAGGAAATCTTATCAGAACTCCCAGGAGAAAGTCACTGGATTCCAAAAGGTACACTTTGATAAAGTTTGGAAGTCATCTTACTCTGGCAAAGATTTAATTGGGGAGAGATAATGATGTTGAACTTGAAAACAAGTAATGTTGTTTATTAAGATCTGCACCAGCCAAAGTATAGCCTCAAATTCTAAATCACAGGCAGACTGTCACATGGTTTGTTTCTTTCAGTTTCCCATGTCGGAGAAAAGTAAGAATGGAAGTATTATTTATCACTTTTTTAACACTTACGTGTTAGTGTATTATTTCTGTTTCATATCAACATAATTGTCTTCATTGCAGGTTGGCAGAGTGTGCCGTTTTTCTTTTTGCAATTTAGCGTTGCGTTTTCTTTTTGTTTCAGACTTTTCACCAATGCCCTGATGAGTCCTTTCTACTTGCATGGACAGCAGGAGAGAGCTTTCAAAAGCACTGCCTTCTATCTGTCATCAATGGTAAAAATAACTTTGTCAGTGCTAGTTATTTGTTGATTGCTTCTTCACGTTGTAAACGTGTGACTGACATATACTAGATAACCTCTGTAATGTCTACTGTCAGCCTGAGAGTTATTCGTCATTGTTTTGACTGCAGAAGCCGTTCAGAAGACATTCAGAGAGACAATGGAGAACCTGGTCAGCGCTGCCATCTCTGACCACTTCAAGCAGGCGCCTGGTAGAAGTGGTGGAGGGGGTTACAAGAAGAAGAGGACAACGCCTTGAAGCAAATCCAATGTTATTATTTGATCAAAACATTTTGTTAAGACTTGTCTTTTCTAGTTGTTTAACCCATTAGGACAGGGAACGCATCTGTGTCATGATAAAGTCTCCTAGCTAGGAACAGGCCCGGCGTCACGGGGGGCGACACCCCCTCAACCCCCCTCAACCGGACGATTATATTAGCAATATCAGTTGGTCAGTTTGGTTTGTCTACACATTATACACACACAAAATCACTAGTTAATTTACCTTATTGGCAATGGCAGGCGTTCCGCTGTGACAGCTGTGGTCAAGTCTGCCCACAGCAACAAAACACTCCCCAACCTGCTTCACTAAGACTTTTCACTTGAGTGCACGTTGAGTGCAACGCCACGTGGTGTATTCAGATGGCGTCGTCACCGTCTTGTGCTTGCCATATGTGAACCCACGGTTATATTAGCAATATTCTAATGTTGCGCTTGTCTTCAGAGCAGGAAAACTCTTCGGTAAAGAGCCTGAAATCTCTACGGGACCGTCCACCGTCCACATCGGAGGAGGACAACAGCCTGCCCCAGCCTGGGGCCTGGAGGTCGCCGAATAAGGAGGACTTTCAGCCCAAAATAGCCGCCAGTTAGCGGCTAGCAGGAGCTAGACCCACAGAGAATCAGAGCAGGAAATCTCCACCAAGAGCCTGAACTCTCTGCCTGCCGGCGGTACATATCCACGCACTTTTTTGTTCCTTGCTCTTCCTAAACAATGGAGTTACTGCAATGGCAGGCGTTCCGCTGTGACAGCTGTGGTCAAGTCTGCCCACAGCAACAAAACACTCCCCAACCTGCTTCACTGAGACATTTCACTTGAGTGCACGTTGACTGCAACGCCACGTGGTGTATTATGGTTCCGTCTTGTGCTTGGTGTAGGTAAACCCACGGTTATCAACCAAGCGCTCCTTTCCTCGCTTTGTGCCTCCCCGGACGATGGTGTACGAGACTGCTGACTCTTCGCCCCTGGGCTAAAAAGTAAATCAGTAAGTAAATCAGTGTTGCAAGTGTCTTATTCCAAATAGTCCTTATGAGTATGAGATAGATTTCAAAACATTTCAATAGTTTAGAATAAATTAATTATGATGAATTAATAATAATAATAATGATAAATAAATATATAAATATATATATATAAATAAAAATAATAATAATTAATAATGATTAATCGCTGATTAACTAGACACATTTAGGGTCCTAAAAGACATATGGTAAAAAAAGAATACACCTTAGAAATGTTGTACAAGGAGAAATATAGATATGATTTCAAAATATTCTGCTATTTTCTTTGCTGTTTCTGTCCTCAAATAGAGTCAAAATGTGCTTGAATCTTCATATTAACCACTTTAATGAATTCCTTGAGTCCAAATGATATAGAAAGATGTGTTTATTTGTCTCTGTAGGTTGTTTACTTCAAGAGTTATGGTATTTTCTGTTATCTTCATTTTATGGTTTGATTGGGAATAGGTATCATAAAGGGTTAAAATGAACCCCATGGGCCATTATTTGACCAGAGCAACAAGAATACATCTGAACTAGACACCATAAAGGTCCTAAAAAACATATGGTAAAAAAGAATACACCTTAAAAGTTTAGTACAAAGATAAATATAGATGTGATAATTGTGATTTGAACATTTTCTGCTAGTTTGATGTTTATGTAGTTGTAGTTATATAGTTAATGAAGTAAATTAATACACTTTTCCACATAAAACCCCCAAACTAGTTTTGGGTGACCGACACATTGTAACTCCCAGTTAAAATGTCTGTCAACTGAACATCTTAATTGTCTGTCAACTGAACATCGTAAATGTCTGTCAACTGAACATCTTAAATGTCTGTCAACTGAACATCTTAAATGTCTGTCAACTGAACATCTATCTTAAATGTCTGTCAACTGAACATCTTAATTGTCTGTCAACTGAACATCTTAAATGTCTGTCAACTGAACATCTATCTTAAATGTCTGTCAACTGAACATCTTAATTGTCTGTCAACTGAACATCTTAAATGTCTGTCAACTGAACATCTTAAATGTCTGTCAACTGAACATCTTAAATGTCTGTCAACTGAACAGTGTGTAGTAGCCAGGATATTACTGAAAAATATGTGATATGCTCAAATAAAGCTTCAGTATATCAGGTGACTATTGACTACATAAGACGCAAAAAGTCAAGTTTCTTTGCATTTTAAAACGTGGAGAGAGTGACTGCACATCTGACCATATGGAACACAGGGAGATAGAAAACTATTTTATTGTATACGTTCAAGATGAGCAGAAAATCACTTCACCCCTGAATCAGTTCCAGTGTGTATTACAGGACTGGTAGCAAATCACGGTAAATAGTGTTAATTTTACTCTGAACCCACGAGGGGCTTAAACACATTTCAGAATATATAGTGCCTGCTATTGAGAAGGGAGGGGAGAGACATGTGTAGAAAATATTACATTTTATGTGATGGTATTTACTAAACCATCTGTGGTTCTAATGCCATAGTTTGTAGTATGATGGGGGTCAGAACCTGCTGTCTTTTAGCAAACCTACGTTGTCTAGTGGTGGAAAGGACTCATTGCCGACACATTCATAAAGCTACTTGTCTTTATTTACTCACCATATAACATCTGCAATAAAGGATTATCTTATCTATCTTATCTTATCTTGTGTCAATTAACCCATTGAGACCTGAAGCCGATTCTACATGTCTCCTAAATCCCAACAGTTTTCTGAAAAACGTATGTTTCTATATCAGTGGTGCTCAAACTTTTTCATATCAAGGACCCCCAAAATGCGGACCGCCATCAAAATGTTTTGTTCCAGGGACCCCCCAGAAGCAAAGATTTGAGTTCAAAATGTTCGCTTTAAAAGTATTTATATTCAAAGATTTGCACTCATTTTCACGATGTTTCAAAAATAGCAGATCTACAAGCTCGTATCGCGGTACCGAGTGCCGCGATACGAGCTTGTAGATCTGCTATTTTTGAATAGCCCAAAGTGTAAAATATTGCTTTTTTAGCTCAAAGTAAAATGCTAGCATATGCCAATTCAGTATTCCATGACATACATTCATAGTTTGGTATGAAGGATGATTTCCATTTCAATGCTATAAATCATTCACCAGTGCACCACTGGAGATGGTTATGGGACAGCTCATTGCTTACTCTGTCCTGAGGAGGGTTCAGCATTTATTCAATGTATTCATTTATACAGCTGTTTTACAAAAGCTCTCACTTTCTTACAATGTTGGTGTTATAGCTCCTCCTGCAGGTCACAAAAATACATAGACTTGTCATTTTACACAGGAGTTGTTGTGTCCGGAACTGATCTTCTGTAGTGTGTTGTTGTCAGGAGGACACAGTTAGGTGTAACACCTCGTCCCTTTGAAGAGGAGCTGCGGGAGGAACGTGTGTTTGTTGTTAAAGTTTAAAACGTCTAAAACAACGAGGTATGTTTATTTAAGCTGTGTTTGTCTTTGTGTTCATGAGTTTTACGTGTGTTGTACAAATATACATGTTTACGTTATGTGTGCGTGTTGTGAGAGCTTGTTTACATGGACGTTGGATTGAGGCTGATGTTAGAATGGTGTTTAATAGAGATGTTAAATACATGTGAGTAAAGGAACAACCAGTGAGTTGTTTAACCAGGATGACAACGTCATCTTAATGTAATTAATGTCGTTAATCATCGTTAATGTAATTAAACATGATTAGAGGATGCTGGAACATTCGACGATTAAGGCACAATATTTCTATAATTGGCTACAAATCGCTACAAAACCTGTATACTCAGTCATTTTGGGCATAAATAAGAAGTTGAATGATAAGTGTAGGTCTGATAATGATGTAATGTATACATTATTATTATTATTATTATTATTATTATTATTATAATGATGTACCTGCATGTTCACATCATGTATACTTTAAGAACATTTAACAAATTCGTCCAATTAAACATGGAGATGCCCACTCTTCCTTAGGGCCCACTCTCTTCCTTAGTGCCCACTCTCCTCCTTAGTGCCCACTCTTCCTTAGGGCCCACTCTCTTCCTTAGTGCCCACTCTCTTCCTTAGTGCCCACTCTCTTCCTAAGTGCCCACTCTCTTCCTTAGGGCCCACTCTCTTTCTTAGTGCCCACTCTCCTCCTTAGTGCCCACTCTCTTCCTTAGTGCCCACTCTCTTCCTTAGTGCCCACTCTCCTCCTTAGTGCCCACTCTCTTCCTGAGTGCCCACTCTCTTCCTTAGTGCCCACTCTCTTCCTTAGTGCCCACTCTCTATCTTAGTGCCCACTCTCCTCTTTAGTGCCCACTCTCCTCCTTAGTGCCCACTCTCTTCCTTAGTGCCCACTCTTCCTTAGTGCCCACTCTTCCTTAGTGCCCACTCTCCTCCTTAGTGCCCACTCTCTTCCTTAGTGCCCACTCTCTTCCTTAGTGCCCACTCTCTTCCTTAGTGCCCACTCTTCCTTAGTGCCCACTCTCCTCCTTAGTGCCCACTCTCCTCCTTAGTACCCACTCTCTTCCTTAGTGCCCACTCTCTTCCTTAGTGCCCACTCTCTTCCTTAGTGCCCACTCTCTTCCTTAGGGCCCACTCTCTTCCTCAGATCAATTTGGGTAAAATAGTTATTTTATAACTAACTTAGCAAATGTAAAGAATACCTCACTAATAATAATGAGTTCGGTTTTATATCATGCTTTTCTGGGTACTCAAATGCACTTTACATAAGAACTTAACTAACAAAACAAACAATCAAACAAGAAAGTCAAGTAAGCAAACTGCAAAAGGAAAACGCATTGGAAGAAGAGAGAGGGTGATGGCAGAGGAGGATTGTCAGATGTAGGTTATCTTGATGGGATTTGAGTTGACATTTGCATGAGGGAAGTCAAGAGTTCTAGACGGCAATGGCTGGCGATGGTGAAGGCTCCAGGGTGTGGTACTTGCTTGGTGATAGGGGTGAGTGGGTTGGTGTCTGCAGAGGCGGCGAATGAGGGAGTGGCGGTGGAGATCAGTCAGGTATAAGGGGGCAAGGTTGTTCAGGGCTTTGTAGGTGATGAGGGTGATTTTGATGTTGATGCGTTGCTGTCTTTTTTTTTTTGTCCTCCTACAGATGCCAGGGGAGAAGTAGCCCTGATGCTGCTGCCTGTCATGCTCCCTCCGCCTGTTTATAGACATGGCAGAAAAGTGGTCCGCGCCAGTGTGGAAGAATCGAAAAGATTCTTCATTGATGTTAAGCCTGTAAGTAATTTACCTTTGAACAGAAATTATAATATAAATTCTTAGCTAAATGACTGCAATTGTTCTTTTACACTGTTGGAAAGCCTGATTCCTCTTTACAATGAGGTGCAACTATTCGTGGAATGAGTGACACAGCTTAACGTTTGTCAGGATACTCATTTCATGAAGCACTATTCTTACAAGTTGTAACTCGGTGTAAGTTATCACTCCATAGTGACGTGGGATGTATAAACCACAGACCACACATAAGTAGACTGGCCACACACCCAGAATAAATTGTTTAAGACTACGCCATTGAATTTAGGGCCGTCACGCTTCTTTCTCATAGAGCTCTATTAAATCAGATGATCGGGGTGGGAGGGGGTTGAAAGAGCTTCAGTAGAGAGCTGATGACAATTGCTCTGCACCGGTAGAAATAATTATCTTTTTTCTTTTCTTTCTCATCATAGGTCGGAACTAACATGGTGGAGTATTTGGAGCAGGCCAGAGCGTCCAGGTCGTGCCCGTTCGTGCTGCTGCTATCGGATGGGATGCAAGCTCTCAAGCCTTTGTGATCATCTCAGGGAAGGCTATTGAGACGGAGACGGCTCTTGCAGCTGTGGACACATGTTTCAAAACCTTTTATGTCTTTGACATTCAATATACATGTCAGTGTTTGCCTACTTGGCAATTCTTCCAGGATGTCGTCTATGGACTCGAGGGAACTGTTTCCCCAGCGGTGAAGTTCCTGAAGACGCAAATACTTGCTTGCAAGTAGACTGACCTGGATCCCCCCCACCATCTCTGCCTTTCTCTCCCCTCTCCCCTGCTCTGATCACATCCTTGGTAACTTTAGAAAGGGTCCACTTTAATTGTTAACTTATCAGCCAGATGTTGTCCAGTGCCACTGAATTCCTGTGGTGATTTGGTGGCAGAAAGATTAGAAATCTGTCTGGCGCAGTCCTCATTCAAGTCCTTGTTCGAGGACTTTAATGATTCGAGGGTTGATACATTGCTTGTTGCCATATTATTTCTAGGGTTGTAATGATTCCAGTTACATATTGTGAAGAATGGCAGGCTCCGTTCACTTAGAGCACTGTGCACTCTGTCTTCTCCTTTCAGAGATGAGACGTTTTTCATTTGTTCATACATAACGGTTGTTGTTCATAAGTGTTTACAAACTCCTATGGTCATTCTCTAATCTCTAATACATTTTGTCAGTGAAAGCTGATGTTTTGGAGCTGTTACAAAGAGGAGAAATGTTGTGGAATTTTATGTGACCGTTTAGTGTCATTACTTTTTACATTTTATGTCAGTGAAATGGAAAGCTAATGTTTTGATGCTGTTTAAAAGGGGAGAAATGTTGTGAAATTTTATGGGAATTTTATATTTTGATGTGTTAAATTCTGTGACTAGAATTTTAATAAATCATTATTGTTACATTGGTGTGAGAATATATTTGATCAAGAAAACAAACAAAGGATCAGAGGTGAGTAAATGCCAACAAATTGTGATAATGTGATACTTTTGTTAAATTAATGACCATCAGTTGTGCCAATGAAATGTCGATTATAAAAGGGAACAACCCGTTATAATTAGTAATAAAAAATAATAATGCATTAACAACCTGACTTGCTGGGTTTAAAGAAGTCTTAATTGGGTTATATGAACAACCTATTGTTGGGTATAAATAACATTTAATTGGGTTATATAAACAACCTATTGTTGGGTAAGTGAACCAACCCAACAACCCAACTTGTTGGGTTTAAAGAACCTTTAATTGGGTTATATAAACAACCCAAACCCAATAAACAACCCAATCTGACAGACCTCTGTCTGTCTGTCTGTCTGACAGACAGACAGACAGAATGACACGCACGCACGCACGCACGCACACGCACACGCACACGCACACGCACACACACGTCACATGATGTATTTATTGTTCTGAATGTTTTGTCTTTGTAATATATTTGTTTTGTCTCACACAGTAAAACAATGAGTTGAGATGAATGAATATGTAATAAAAAAGTCTGACTTTGTCTGTTTCTTTATAGAACTGAACCACAACACACCTATTATTATTATTAAACATATATTGAAAGTAGCCGATCTACAAGCTCACAACACGTCACACTGCGACGTGTTGTGAGCTTGTAGATCGGCTACTTTCACTATATTTAAATAGGGGCTTAAGTGGTCAAATATAATATGTTTTCCCTTCCTACAAATGTAGTCAAAGTCATGTGCTTGCAAATAATAATAATAATAATGATGACAACAATAATAATAATATTGTCCATAAAGTGGGGAGTACATGTACTTGAGTACATGTACTTTATTACTTTAGTTACTGTCAGTACATTAGTTCTAGCTCTATGTACACAACAGCAGCTGCAGTACACACATGTGGCCCGAGGAGGGCAGTGCTACTCCGTATATTAAACCGTTACCTCTTGACGCGTAGAGCTCTCTGCTATAAAACTACACGCACGCCGTTTGATGACGTCATCTAAAGCGACAACTGCAAGTGAAGGAGCAGCAGAGAGAGCAGAAAGCATTGAAATCACTTTAATGATCAGATTAAAGAACATTTATAACAGTTAATATTAACTCTAAATGGACGGAATAATGGAGGTGGACGGCAGTGTGATGGAGGGGGTGAGTTTATGTATTAACAATAACATACATACATACAGCTAAAGATAGCATTACTCAGCTAATGCTAGCTGTGCTACCAGGAAGACTGGGCACTAAGGGGACTGGGCACTAGAGAGACTGGGCACCAACATGTTAAACTGGTTCATTTACCCCCAAAGAAATGTAAATAGTTAATAATCAGGAAGTAATGTAATTAAACATGATTAGAGGATGCTGGAACATTCGACCATTAAGGCACAATATTTCTATAATTGGCTACAAATCGCTACAAAACCTGTATACTCAGTCATTTTGGGCATAAATAAGAAGTTGAATGATAAGTGTAGGTCTGATAATGATGTAATGTATACATTATTATTATTATTATTATTATTATTATTATTATTATTATTATTATAATGATGTACCTGCATGTTCACATCATGTATACTTTAAGAACATTTAACAAATTCGTCCAATTAAACATGGAGATGCCCACTCTTCCTTAGGGCCCACTCTCTTCCTTAGTGCCCACTCTCCTCCTTAGTGCCCACTCTTCCTTAGGGCCCACTCTCTTCCTTAGTGCCCACTCTCTTCCTTAGGGCCCACTCTCTTCCTTAGTGCCCACTCTCCTCCTTAGTGCCCACTCTCTTCCTTAGTGCCCACTCTCCTCCTTAGTGCCCACTCTCTTCCTTAGTGCCCACTCTCTTCCTTAGTGCCCACTCTCTTCCTTAGTGCCCACTCTCTTCCTTAGTGCCCACTCTTCCTTAGTGCCCACTCTTCCTTAGTGCCCACTCTCCTCCTTAGTTCCCACTCTCTTCCTTAGTGCCCACTGTCTTCCTTAGTGCCCACTCTCTTCCTTAGTGCCCACTCTCTTCCTTAGTGCCCACTCTCCTCCTTAGTGCCCACTCTCCTCCTTAGTACCCACTCTCTTCCTTAGTGCCCACTCTCTTCCTTAGTGCCCACTCTCTTCCTTAGTGCCCACTCTCTTCCTTAGTGCCCACTCTCTTCCTTAGGGCCCACTCTCTTCCTTAGTGCCCACTCTCTTCCTTAGTGCATGCATGCAGAGCTTTGAAAAGGTCAGTCATTTCTTATTCTCACCTTACCAGACGATCAGAGGTCTCTGCCTATCAATGTGTCAGGGGTCTTCTAAATGCATGTTAGTTTCTAGAGTAACTTTCCAATACATATTTGGCATCTACTGTATGTGTGCTACTGGCTGGTAATATGCATAGTTATTATATAACGTTGTTCCAGTTGGATTAGTAAATACTTGGTGTTCTATGCATTCTTTTAGGTGCTACAGCACATCCGTCTGCCTCTCGTCAGTCCCTCCTACCTCCTCACTGTGGTTGAGCCTCAGAGCCAGAGGTTCATCTCTGAAGCCAAGGAGCGTCCCTACTGTAACACACCACGCCCACGCAGGACCACAGGTACCCTGCTGAACACATGCATGCATGTTGGCCCTGATGATGCTGGAAAAAGCTTATCTGCCAATAAAAAATAGGTTTGTTATTCAGGCTTCATAATGGTTATTGTCTCCGCCAGGCCGAAGGCATGGCCAAGACTATGTTTTGCCAGCTTGGTTCCAGATGTATCTGCCATTAGAAAAAAAGAAAAGCCCTCGCCAGTGATATTGTCTGGCCACTCGAGGCTAATGTTTTGCACCCTGTCCGTGTGTCTGTCCGTTAGCTCTTTTTGAACAGCTAATTTCCGACACCGTTGGTCTGATTGCAGCGAAACTGTGCACGCACACTCCCTGGATGTCAGAAGAGAATCTCTGCCCCCGAATTTTTCAGATCGGCCTGTTATAGCGCCACCAGGAGGCCGATCTCTGCAAAACCTTTTTTTATTTTTTATTATTCATACAGATTTTGTCCAAACATCACACAAATCAATGCACAGTATCTCTATAGTCATTAAATCAAACGGGTCTTTCGGATTTTTCATATTCCATCCTGATTGGCTAAGATTGGCTTCCAAATTTTGCAGGAGTGGTCAGTTTTTAACAAAATGCCTCAAATCATGAACACAGTGTGCAATTGCCGTGAAATGTTGGTCATGTGATCAAGACGGATCCGTTCAATTCTTCATTATTCCTTCCTGATTGGCTTCCAAAGTTTGCAGGATTGGTTTTGAACAAAATGCCTCAAATCATGAACTTCCGTGAAATTTTGCACGCACATTCCCACTATGCCGAGGAAGAAATGCCACCCTTTTCACATTGGCCTATTATAGCGCCACCACGAGGCCCCAATAACCTACCTGATCTGGTGAAGACCTTCTAGTTGCATCATGATTTCATTATTTTAAGTTTACAATTCAAGCTTTCATTTAGTTTTTTGCGCTTTTATACATGTCAAAATGCATACCAATTTTCTCCATGAGATTCATTCAGTGACTGCTAATTTGGTGCTGCCTCTCTGGGGACAGAGTTCCAGAGGGTTGGGGCTACAACACTGAAAGCTCTATCCCAGAGTTCTAATCTCCATGGGGAGAGGGTTCCAGAGGGTTGGGGCTACAACACTGATAGTTCAACGAAATACATTTGGTTCCTCCTTCAACTCTTAAATCTACTCTGTCTCACCTGCTCCTTCTCCTCTGTTTGTTGAAGTGATCGTGACGTTGGGAGAGACTAAAACTTTAGAGGGCTTTGATAAAGTTTTCAGCTTTGATCCCCTGACCAATCAGTGGAAGGCTCTTGGACGACTGCCCGTGGATGTAAACGGATATGCTGTGGTTACATCAGGTGAGGATTACCATCAGAGTCAATCAATTTAGGATCTGTAATCTGTAACCAAATTTACACATTTCAGATTATAATTCCAGACAATATCAGTTGCTTTTATATTTAATATCTAATTATATGGAAATGTATTAAAATGAGCAGGTTCTTAAAGGGTTAGTTCAGATTTTTTGAGTACTTTCTGTAGGAAATACTTACCATTAATGTAGTGGTTGCAAAGGTATTAATTGATTGCCTGAGTCCCGTGGTCAGAGTTATGGTCCGTTTCTGATAAATATGAAGTAGTTTCGGTAGATTAGTAGATTTTGTGGGGGCCGCTCATTAAAAATAAATAAATTTAAAAAACTAACGTCATTTGTATTGTTGACCTATTTCTACCATATAGAGCAGGTTTCGTTCAATTTCGACCCCTCTGTCACATGGTACTAATGTTTGTGTCCAGAATCACTGCGCCGCGGCAGCCTACTCACTCACAAAATATATGACACAAAAAATAGTACCATGTGACAGAGGGGTCGAAATTGAACGAAACCTGCTCTATATGGTAGAAATAGGTCAACAATACAAATGACGACTACATTCATATTTATCAGAAACGGACCATAACTCTGACCACGGGACTCGGGCAATCAATTAATACCTTTGCAACCACTACATTAATGGTAAGTATTTCCTACAGAAAATACTCAAAAAATCTGAACTATCCCTTTAAAAGGCGTCTCAGTGTTTCCTCTAGCCAGCAGCTGAAGGTGTGGGGGAGGAATGCGCCGCGCGGGAAAAAACATTGTGTTCTCAAAATGCATATTTATGTTCAAACACAAAGTCTTATTTAGTACATGTGCACAGTAATAATCAGTCAGTCACACATCAACAACTAGTGATGGCACAGATGGCATCCTGCCTGAGAGCATTTGAGCATTATAGCATTTTTTCTGTAAAAAAAAAAAAAAAAAAACTATTTTAGCTGCTTGGACTAAATCAAGAGGCAGCCAATGGAATACAATATGATCTGGGGTTTTTTTTCAGGTAGGAAACTCCCATTCAATGTACTGCAGCTGATGTTTAAATCAAAACCAAGCAGGGCTTTTACTGACTGTGAAATTGTATTATGTGACTGACCGCTTATGAAGTGAAATGGTTTATTATATCACAAGTCTCTTGCGGCTTGTGTGAGTGGAGCTGTGCATATGCACATGCAATAATACATAAATAAATACTGTGAGCTCGGAAATCTCACAGTATCAATACCGTGGCTGTTCATACCGCGGTAATACGGTATACTGTTGCATGCCTATTTATGAGAATGCCAAATTATAACATAGATCATAGATAGTTTTTTCACATTAATCACATTTCCAGCATTTAAAATGAGCTGTTGCCCTGTCTTTGTTTTGGAATAACCGCAAAGTGTTTTTGCCTTGGTTACCCAATGAGATGCAGCATAGTGCATATGGCCAAGGTCAGGGGCGCTGATTTATGATTTAGCCAATGGGAGTCGAAGTTGTGCAATTTGATTATTGGCGGATGATAACTTTTGGAACAAGGAATTAATAATCAGACTTTAAAGAGTACAGAGAGAGTATTAATGACAGACATCTCTTCAGCATTACGTGTGGTATAAGACCGGCCCATAAGACCCGTAAGACCGGCCCAGACCGGCCGTCATGCATCCTGCGCAGTGTGCATGTTACAAAGCATTTTAACCGTCCGACCGGCGCATTCCCAGTGGGTGCTCGCTGTCTCCCGTGGGGTGCTCGATCTCCTGAGCACCCACAGGATCGGCGCCTATGGCCAAGGTAATCACTTAATCATTTTTACTTTTATTTTTTCTCTGCTCAACTCCACATGTTACATAGGTCTGGTGATGCTGGATGGATATGTGTTTGCAGTGGGGGGCTGGGGGGTTGCCAACTCGATGGAACGCTACGACCCCAACACAAACACCTGGCAGATCATGCACTCTGTCGGTGTGGCAGCGCATTACGATTCTAACAGCTGTGATGTGGTCGCACTAGTTGGACAGCTCTATTTTATTGGTATGGAACAGATTTATTTATCTTCTGGTTCAGCCTGCTGGGTTTCATGAAGTTGTGTTTTTCATGTAGTGTTAGTGTATGTCAAGCATAATGGTTCACTGAAAATGTACAAATCCTTTGGTATTATTATGTATTCATGCTTCTCCTGTTGACGGTGATCAATGTTTTGACGTGTGTGTCCTCCTGGACTCTAGGTGGTGCATCAATGCTCTTTGAGGTGGCCAAGTACAACCCTAAAACATCAGTGTGGACAGAAGTCGCTCCTATGCAGATTCCACGTAATAAATCAGCTGCTTGTGTTCTGAATGGAAAGATCTATGTTACAGGTATCTTACTTCTATTTAGTCAGTGGTGGAAGAAGTACTCTGTTTTCTTTTTTACTTGAGTAAGAATAACAATACCAGAATATAGAAATATTTTTTTACTCAAGAGAAAGTACAAAAATATAGGCATAAAATTCATATGTACTTGCAATACTAAACATAAAAATACTCAATATGCAGAATGGCCCCTTTCACAGTTTCACAGTTGTATATTGAATTGTAATAAGTAATGCATTAATGTATTCATCACTGTAATGTTAGATCTGGTACAGGTGGAGTAGCTGTGTAGCTCAACCTATAATAATAATCATCATTTATCAGTTAATGTTTGTTTAGTATAAATAATCAAAATGAGCAACATTAATAAGTAAGTAGTAAACTGTTTAATTGCAAAAATAAATAAAATAAAGTATTTGCCTCTGACTTGTAGTGGTGTAAAAGTACAGTGCTTGAGTAAATGTATTAAGTTACTTTCCACCACTGATCTTAGTTCCATAGTAGACTCACCTAATAAAACACACTAACAGTTACTATCCTGTTAATTTGTGTTCGTCTATAGGTGGTCTGTATGATGATGAAAGGACAATGGAAAATAGGATGGAGTGCTACAAGCCTAAGACCAACCAGTGGACCATGTGTGCCCCCATGCAAGTGAAACGCTTCTCACCTAGCATGGCTGTGGTGGATGGATTGATCTACTACGTACTAGGAGGGAAGGACTTCGCTGTCGACGATTATGATAGGTATGACACTGCTGCTACATGAATCAGGGTTTCCGCTAGGCATTTTTTGGGCCGGCCACCATGGCTGGCAGGATTATATTTTACCGGCCAAAGAATACATTTACCGGCCATATATTATAATTAACGTCACATGCGTATTTGCACTGCATACATGCACCCAACTGATCATTACACCTTGTTACGTTAGAGCTGCGCTTCTTTCCACTTATCACAGATGCAATCTGTTCCTGTTTTTATAGATAACTAAATTATATGATCTACTATAGTCTATATCATGCAGAGATGTTGCTTGCCAAAAATGAAATGAATAAAGTGGGCATGAGTGAACTGCTGCGAGTCGAATACCAAAACTCCCGCTCGCGGCTCGTCCCCAAACAAAGTCGCCCCGGGGAAAATCCGGCGGTGTTCCTAAACATATCCGTAAACTATGCCTAACCCTAATCTTATTCCTAATCTTAACCTCAGTAAAACTATACCTAATCCTAAACCTATATCTACCCTTATCCTCAGTAGGCTAAAACAAATACAAGAATACAAGAACCGCTGGTCCGACTGAAAAATGGGGGCGAGGGTGTTTTGGGGCGAGTCCTAATTACCCTTCGGGCTGTGGTTTCCCTGCGCAACACCGTCGCACAGTATAAACAAATGAATATATATTTTGGGCTTTACATCGATTCTCATTCAACCTTGATATGCAAAAGTAGGTTTTGTTTTGTTTTGTTAACGTTAATTATATATGTCATGATGTGGCCTTGCGCGAGGTTGATTACTTGCCTCTATAGTTGCTTTCACCAACTTTCACCACTTTATCCATTGCAGACAGACAGTCACTGTGATTGCATAATATCCACGACCCACACGTGTTCGGAACGAGTCCCTTTATCGACAATTGGGTCCGGCTTGGTACAGGTTCTATCACCTCGGAAAATCCCGGTTCTGTTTATCAACACCCGAGCGAGCCAGAGCAACCCTACTCAGCGCTGATCAGGAGGAGACACAGCTGTGTCTCTCAGCTGTGCTCAAAAATAGCAGACATACAAGCTCACAATGCGACGCGTTGCGACGTGCTGTGAGCTTGTAGCTCTGATATTTTCAACGCGCGACACCATCGTACAACAAATAGGCTATTCTATAACTGCAGCGCACAGCAGCAACCGAGCAGGCTGTCGGAATTAAACCACAGTCAGATCATGATATAAACTTTAAATGATTATGATTGTAACGGTTGTAGCCAACTACTTTAATGCAAATAATAATATTAATAATAGGCTTAAATGATAAAATAGCCTCATTTTCCCAACCGGCCACGGTGGCCGGTGGTGTTTATATTTACCGGCCAATTAAACATTTTACCGGTCAATGGCCGGTAAATACCGACATGAATGTCTGAGAAAAGGTGTCGTTTGGTCCACACCAGACATGTCTCTCACGGTTGTTTGTTTGTGTCTCTTCATGTAGTTCTCTCCGTAACATCGAGTGCTACTGTGAAGAGAAGGACACGTGGGAAACTGTGGGGCAGATCTCTGATGCTTACTGCCGTGTCAAATGTGTCTCTCTCAAGCTGAGGAGGGATTATAGTCAACCCATAGATGATGATGACTAGAGTTGGGGTCCAGAACCGGATGGACCGGATCCAACATTGAGGAACCGGAATCTGTTCCATCACATTTGGAACCGATTTGTCACTCTGTCAGATGCTGGTATGTGGGCTTCATGTCTGCTATACAATTACAACACTAGTGGTTCTCAAACTTTTAATTTCAAGGACCACCATAACTCTTTGAGTGTAAGGTCCCATTTAGAACCTGCATGGTATTGTCCGTTTGGCTGGGACCTAAGGACAAACGGACGGGTCCCAGCCAAACCTAAGGACAAACGGACATGCCATGTATGGACATCACTATTATGTCACAAGTACAAATACAGATGGTATATATACTGTAAGACACAAAGGGTTAGGCCTAGACACAAGCTGACACGTCATGTAATTCTGGATAGCACCTTTAAGTTCGACAAACACATCAGTTCCGTTGTTAAAGCTAGTTTCTTTCAACTCAGACTTCTCGCTAAGGTCAAGGCCTATCTCCCCCGACCACAACTAGAAATAGCTATCCATGCCTTCATTTCCTCACGACTCGATTACTGCAATTCCCTCTACACCGGTCTAGAACAGTCATCTATCAGGCGCCTACAGCTGGTCCAAAATGCTGCGGCCCGCCTTCTTACTGGCACAAAAAGACGTGAGCATATCAGTCCAGTCCTAGCCTCACTTCACTGGCTCCCGGTCAATTTTAGAATTAATTTTAAGGTCCTTTTATTTGCTTTTAAATCTCAACATGGGCTAGCTCCACCATACCTCACTGAGCTTATAGAACCACATACTCCAGCCAGGGTCCTAAGGTCTGCTGATCAGTCATTACTGATCGTCCCTCGAACCAATAAAAGGACCAGGGGTGGCCGCGCTTTTGCTGCTGCCGCCCCCGCACTTTGGAACGGCCTCCCTCTCCCCATCCGATCCGCCCAGTCCATAGGGTTTTCAGATCCCTCCTTAAAACCCACCTTTTCTCTCTGGCTTTTAATTGCCCTTGATCCACTACTGTGTCTTAACAATGTATTGTTTTTGTCTGTGCGCCTACGTGCGCTTATTGAATTATGTTGATGCTTTGTTTGTCTCAACCCTGTACAGCACTTTGGTCAGCTTCCGTTGTTTTAAATGTGCTTTATAAATAAAGTTTGATTTGATTTGATGTGAAGTCCGGCTTAGCCTGGATCTGGTAGAACCAGGGGTCTATTTCACGAAACCTGGATTAGGCATAAACCGGGTTTAAACCGGGTTTACTCGGCTATCCTGGCTTAAATGAAAGCTGAGTTAGCTCGGCAGATTAATTTAGCCAGTAAACCTGGATATGTTTATCCATGATCCGGTTTCACGAAAGAAAATTGATGCAATCCTGCCTTAGTTACTATGGCAATTTAGCTGTGAAGTTAGCCTGGTCCGGACCAGGCTAACAGCCAAGCTTTATTAATCCAGTGCCTTGTTCTTCAAGTTTTGTGAAATAGCTGTTAGTCCAATGACTCCAATCGTAAACCAATGAGTTTTTCCACACTTATTCAATTCTCATTCAAATATGTTCCAAACCGTCTCCTCAGGTCATCTAGTGCTGACCTCCTCAAGGTGTCAAAAATGAAATATAAAAAATATGTTGAAGCAGCTTTCTGCTGTTATGGGCCAACGGCCTGGAACAAGCTCCCATAGACCAATTATTTGTTTACAAACATTGAGACTGGACGCACATGTAATGAATTCCCAACAGATCCCCAAACCTGCTGTTTTGTGGTTCTGCTGGTTTCAGTTAATTCAGCCTCCTCTGTGTGTAGGCTAGTGAGGTGCGCCCTAGCGAGACATATGTACATCATCGCGCAACGGTATTGCGCACCGAGAACAGCTGACATACAAGCTCACAACCGCGTCACGGATGCGACCGCTGTGAGCTTGGAGATCTGCTATTCTCGGCCGTTCTCTGCGTGGGAGACCTTCTGATCTGGTGCCATGATCACAGAGCACTCCCTCCGTTCTTATGACAGACACTGGAGGAGGGGTTTGGAGGAAACTGCTTTGAGTTATCATTATTTACACACAACAGAAACCAAGGATTATATATGTCAAGAGGGAGAGATCACAGTAAACATCCTAAGCATTCTTCCTCCACACTGGGAGAAAAACATCATCTGAAAGTTTGATGGGAAGCATTTTAACATGTGAGGCTGTGACCACTTTTACATTACATCTTATGAGCGGTGGAGTTATTTTGCTGCTGACCTGTGCGAGCATATACTGTTTCATATCAGTGTGACGTTGTCTGTTAAGGCGTCTATTACATATAAGACAGACAACGACCACAGATAGCTTTAAAACAAGTTCAAGACCCACTTTTTTACTCTTGCTTTTAGTTGATTACATTGTATTTGTTGTTTTGTTCCTGGTATTTTCCCAAGAGGTTTGACCCGGAAGGGCAAAGGTTTTTGACCTTAGGTTACTGCAGGTTACCGCTATTCAAACAGCCTGTGGCACAAATTAATTTATCTGATCAGTGTATGGAACCCCAAAAGATGCTGTTTGCACGGTGAAGTAAATAAATAGTTTTTTGCATGAAGAAATGCCTGCATGGTATCATTAGAACACTGAGTCACAGCGAGCGGTTTGGTATCAGATCAAACATAGTGTCGGCGCGTCAGCCAGGTCCAACCACAGGTTCATCTCCTCAGTAGCTCTGTATGAGACAGGAGCTCCTTTAATAGTATCCATAAAGTAACGCTAGTCCTCCCTGTGCTCAGATGTTTGACATTCTAGTGGTCAATAAACTTTAAGTGACGGGTTGAAACAAGCTTCTTTAGTTCTCTGCCATTTTCCCTCTGCGGCCGAAACAGGAGCAGTACTGACACCTGCTGGACGGAGGTTGACTGGACACAGGCTGAATAAAAAAGTGATTTAAACTCTTGTTTCAACACGTCTGCTTACATTCTATTAACCTCTAACATGTCAAACATCTGAGAGCAGGAAGAAAGACCTTTACCATTTTGATAGGATGTGTGTAAAAAGGTACAAATCTGTACTGTTGGTGGAGGGAGAGGTTCTGATAGGAGATAAGACAACCACAGACCACACTACCAGTATCTACAGCACAGACAAGAGGGTTTATCAGTGTTAGAAACCCTTTTAGGTCTACTCACTGTATAGGGATGGATTGGTAACATAATGAAACACAGTTTGTATAACCGGATGTTGAGCAATGTTAAACAAAAAACAACAATGTTACAATTCATACAGTGCAAAAATACCATATAAATACAAGCAGCGATTAAAACATGCATAGCAGAACATAGTGTGGTACAGACAATAGTTGTGATGTAACTGTTTAACTGTGTTCAAAGGCCAGGGAAAATAAGTAGTAGAAGTCTTTAATAGTGATTTATAAATGTCTATGGACTGAGAGGCTCTTATATTAAAAGAAAGGCTATTCCAGAGCCTCAGGGTGTCCACAGTGAAGGCTCGGTCGCCTCTAGACCTTTTGTTAGTCGTGAGCTCAATTAGTAGCAACTGATCAGCTGACCTTAGGGGTCTGCCTACCTAACTACTCTAACCAACCAATGTTCAAACATACATAAGTGACAACCCCTCCTTACCTAGTGTGTTAACAAAGGTTCTGCCTACAGTACATGGTGTCTATGTATAGAGGCCTCTGTGTTTCCTGTTCCAAGGCAGCAGCATATACAATACAAGAAGAAGAACAGATGTATAATAAATACCTAAAGTTGCATGACATTCTCATGCATGTCTCTACTACTGTAATGTACTTAGTTCTGTCCTTCATAAGTAAAGCACTGACAGAGTCACACTACAACTTGTTCAGAGTTTTAACTATAACCAAGATGAGAAAACATATCACTACAGGTTTAATATCTTTACACTGACTCCTGGTAACTTTTAGGATTGATTTTAAATGTGTTTTAATAGTTTTAAGGCACAATTGTTTATCACATTCATACCTTTTAGATCTCCTGTCCAAATATGTTACAAATCGTCCCCTCAGGTCATCATACTAACCTTCAAAAATGTATTATTAAAAACATGTTGAAGCATCTTTCTGCTTACATACAGTATAAGACAGGCAACCATCATAGATAGCTTTAAAAACAAGCTCAAAGACCCACTGTTTCACTCTTGTGTTTATGTTGATTCCATTGTATTTGTTG
Organism: Gymnoscopelus microlampas; assembly: GCF_963454915.1. Lineage (NCBI taxonomy): Eukaryota > Metazoa > Chordata > Actinopteri > Myctophiformes > Myctophidae > Gymnoscopelus > Gymnoscopelus microlampas. The sequence goes on from NC_139951.1 coordinate 51,650,166, forward strand.
TTTTGTTCTTGCTATTTTCCTGTATTGTTTTAATTAGATCTTTGTCTCCTTTTGATTTGTTCTTCATCTTGTTTTTAATCTGAATGTTTGTGTTGTTTAATGTTGTGTTCATGTTCTTTTGCTTAGATTTCTCTTTTGTTGTTGTTTTTATATATAAAGCCCTTTGTGCTGCATGTGATGTGATGTGATGAAAGGTGCTTCCTGTATACTAATAAAGTTTATTGTTATTATTATTATTTCCACAGACTAGTCAGGTGATGAGGATCCACCAGACATCACTGTAAAGCAGAGACAGCAGTGTTTTTAGAACCAGCAGCCTCTACAGACCTCTGCCACAGCAGATCAAGAAACAACCAACTGTACCCGTAGACGAGACAGCTAGACCACACCACTCCCAGGTCCTACAACACATGTCTCTGAGGTATACAACCTTATCAACTTGTCCAGTGGGGGGTCTGGACCCAACTAATGATTTAGGGGTTTATCTTTAATGTTCTCACTCAACAGTAAACAAACCAACATACAGTAGTGTTTGATTTTAAAATAGTTTTAATAGTTTTTAAGGCACTTCATTGTTCTAAGCCCCTTCATACCTTTTAGATTGCCTGTCCAAATATGTTCCAAACCGTCTCCTCAGGTCATCTAGTGCTGACCTCCTCAAGGTGTCAAACATGAAATATAAAAAATATGTTGGAACAAGCTCCCATAGACCAATTATTTGTTTACAAACATTGAGACTGGACGCACATGTAATGAGTTCCCAACAGATCCCCAAACCTGCTGTTTTGGGGTTCTGCTGGTTTCAGTTCATTCAACCTCCTCTGTATGTAGGCTAGTGAGGTGCGCCCTAGCGAGACATATGTACTTCATCGCGCACCGAGAACAGCTGACATACAAGCTCACAACCGCGTCACGGTCACGGATGCGACTGCTGTGAGCTTGGAGATCTGCTATTCTCGGCCGTTCTCTGCGTGGAAGACCTTCTGGTGTCATGATCACAGACCGCTCCCTCCGTTCTTATGACAGACAGACAGACTGGAGGAGGGGTTTGGAGGACAACTGCTTTGAGTTGTTATCATTATTTACACACAACAGAAACCAAGGATTATATATTTCAAGAGGCAGAGATCACAGTAACAATCCTAAGCATTCTTCCTCCATACTGGGAGAAAAACAGCATCTGAAAGTTTGATGGGAAGCATTTTTACACGTGAGGCTGTGACCACTTTAACATTACATCTTATGAGCGGTGGGGTTCTTTTGCTGCTGACCTGTGCGCGCATACTGTTTCATATCAGTGTGACGTTGTCTGATAAGGCGTCTATTACATATAAGACAGACAACGACCACAGATAGCTTTAAAAACAAGTTCAAGACCCACTTTTTTACTCTTGCTTTTAGCTGATTACATTGTATTTGTTGTTTTGTTCCTGGTATTTTCCTGTATTGTTTTAACTCATTCAATGCCATGCTTATTTATGGCAGTTTGGCTCTGAGTGCCACAGGCAAAATTCATTGTAAAAAAAAAAAGTGCTTAGGAAGCGAGATACAGCCTTTTTAAGTTATAGGTTAAACAAGGAGTGGATGGAGCAGCACATCTTCAAATCATCATATTTTGGGTTCTGAACATGTTTTTTTTTTCTTTCTTTTTTTTTCCCATGACGTCATGTGGCGCACGGGGCGTCAGGCCACGTGACGTCTTAGACGTCATGTGGCACAAAATGAGTTAATTTGATCTTTGCCTCCTTTTAATTTGTTCCTGATCATGTTTTTGGTCTGTTTTTGCTTGCATTTCTCTTTTGTCGTTTTTTTAAATATATAAAGCCCTTTGTGCTGCATGTGATGTCATGAAAGGTGCTTCCTGTATACAAATAAAGTTTATTATTATTTCCACAGACTAGTCAGGTGATGAGGATCCACCAGACATCAGTGTAAAGCAGAGACAGCAGAACTAGCAGCTGCTACAGACCTCTAACACACCACAGATCAACCAGATGAAGAAACAACCATCTAGACCCAGAGAGGAGAGACAGCTAGACCACACCGTGTCCACATCCTACAACACATGACTCTGAGGTATACAACCTTATCAACTTGTCCAGTGGGGGGTCTGGACCCAACTAATGATTTAGGGGTTTATCTTTAATGTTGTCACTCAACAGTAAACAAACCAACATACAGTATAAGTGTTTACAGGGTATCTGTATGTTTATATTTAGATTACGTAAGAAAGATATTGTGAAAATAGTAGATCTACAAGCTCACACTGCGAGGCGTTATGAGCTTGTAGATATTTAACTCACAGGACCCATTTCAATTCGCTTACAAGCAGGGTCGTAGTACAGAGGATGCAGTTGTCACATTGGTTCACGTCATCTCTAAACATCTTGACAAACCAAAATCCTATGCTAGAGGACTTTTCCTAGATTTTTCTTCTGCTTTCAACACAATACAGCCGGACTTGCTCCTCACTAAAATGGTTCAGTTACACATTAATCCTTTTGTTATTCAGTTTTATCTTAAGTTCCTCACTGACAGAATTCAGTATGTAAAGGTAAACAAGACACTCTCCTCTCCCATCAGGACCAGAGTTGGTGCACCCCAAGGTTGCATTAGCTCTCCTGTATTGTTTACTCTTTACACGGCAGACTGTAACACCTGCGAGTCAAATCAGTTTCTTCTGAAATATTCAGATGACTCTACGCTAATAGCTCTGATGACTGACAGTGATGACCCGAAACAGTACCAGTGTAGCGTTGACCGGCTTGTGGAGTGGTGTGACAAAAATAATCTGATTATCAACACTAAGAAAACTGAGGAAATTATATTTGGTCCTGCTCCCGGTGATAAGACACCACCGGTGACAATCCATGGTTCAGCTATTGAACAGGTCCCATCTTACAAATATCTGGGGGTGATGATAGATGCCACCTTAGCATGGTCATCTCATATTGATTATATTTGTAAGAGGATACAGCAGCGTATGTACTCCCTACGCCGACTTAGATCGTTTGGTGCTAGCAGTCAGATCTTGTCTCTTTTCTATGCGTCTGTTGTTCAAACTGTGATGTTGTACTGTAGCACGGCCTGGTTTAACAGCCTATCAATGGTATATAAGAACAAACTGTATAGCCAAATTAAGATCTGCGCTAAAATAGTTGGTAGGCCAGTCGAGGCTGTGTTACGTTCCTTTAAAGAGGCCCAGATCAATAGTATGCTTAGACTGGCAAAGAGCATCTCCTCTGACCCCTTACATGTTTTAAATGATGAATATCAACTGATGCCCTCCGGGAGGCGGTTTAGAGTCCCTAAATATAAGAAAAACAGGCTAAAGAACTCTTTTGTACATCAGTCTGTTCTGCTTTTAAACCAAAGTCGGTAAACCAAGAGGATTTGTTCTACTGTTCTTGTTTCTGTCTGCTTCTGTGATGTATGTCCTGTAATGTACTTTGTGTAATGTATTGTGTATGTCCTGCCTGTATCTTGAACGGTGACGTCATGGACACAAAGCAAATTTCGGTGAAAGCTGACAATAAAGTTGTATCGTATCGTATCGTAGATCTGCTATTTACCCAAATCACTACTCCCAAATACCCAAATCACTACTTTACATAACAGGTTTACAAGTGAGTGTGTAAATGTGTCCTCACTCCTCACATCTATAGGCTACACTATATATATATATATATATATATATATATATATATATATATATATATATATATATATATATATATATAAATAAAAAAAGACACAGACCTCACCCCACACACCCCAAAGTGAAATGGATCTTTTTTTGGACCAGAGCCTTTATCTCTCAAGATGAGTTTAACTTTATGTTCACTAACATGTATTATTTTGTCTTATCCTGGTCAATCACTAGCATTTACAACTTATTACAACTGAACACAGTCTGTGTCTCTAGAATATAATCTAATGAAACATCAGTATAATATTGATCCAGAGTTAATTAATAACAAAGTGATCATTGTGTAAGAGAGTCTCTTTACATCCTGTTCACTGGTAGAGATTAAACTATAATAAATATGTTGTTTGTTCATAAAGTCTTTAATCTATGATCAGTGAAACATTATGAAAGATCTGTTTACTAAACAATGAACACAATAATATGTAGAATTATTATGTTTATGTTTTATCATTAACTGTTCTATATACAGCCATCTAGTTGGAGAAATCACTTCAGTTAGACTGAGAACCTGGTCCATTATATGTTGTTAGACTGCCATCTAGTGACCAAACACAGTAATGACCTAAGTACTTTATGCACATTGAACTAGACATGTAGAGAATGTAGACATAATATAATGTACACTTTAATGATATTAAAGTGTATATTATATAGAGATGAGACATTTAAATTGTGTTCATATTGAGGAGAGACATTGTAATAGTGACAGAGCTGTCATTCAGGGTAACCAGACAGTCATTCAGTTTAATGTTAATATTTATATATGTCCTCTCTCTCTCCTCATCTCATGCAGGACGTTCCAGACCAGAGCCCTCCAGACCTTCAGGTTCTGTTACGTTGACAACACGTGTGGCTTCACCTTTCTTAAGTGTAAGACCCTTCATTTGTTGAGCATGGCACCTCAGACATGCAATGGCTTTGGCAGCTGCTCTTTCCCAACCAGAGAACTTTCTTAGGTCTAGTAATGTCCCTTCTTCCTTAGTGTTTGTGTTGTACACCTGTTCCTTTTCTTCTTTTGCCTCCGTGTTATACCCCTAGCCTGGCATTGTCCAGACTGATAACGTGTATTCACCCTCTCGTTCCTCCCCGGTATCAGTCTGGACTTCAGCCTATAGGGAGTGAGTATGAGAAATAAGAAAATGATCGGGCCAATCAGTGACTGCGTCTCAACTGCTGTCCGTACAACAGTGAAAAGCATCAAAATAATGTTCTGATTTCTCATACTCTCTCCCTATTGAATAGAACGTTTGTATAGACATGTCCTCAGAGACAGAACGTTTATATAGACATGTCCTCACAGACAGAACGAAGCGTCTCTTGTGCTCCTTGTTGTACGAGTGAAGGGACTGGAGTCTGTTTAGCGGGGCTGTTGTCGTCATAGTGTCAACAGGATATACCAGTCATGTATCTGGGCTTTCCTTTTGTCAGGTTGATGGTAAGCTGCCTCTGGCTGGAGACCGGCCGGGGAGATTCCCCACAAGGACTGACAGGTGAGACACAGGCCTCAGGCAGCCGCTTATTATCCAGAGAGCTTTGTTGATGCATCATCAACCTTCTTTGATTGATTGATGTACTTTATTTAGTAAGACATGACAACAGTACATGGAAGTACAATTCACTATACAAGGTCTACTAAACTGGAAGACTCATTAAGCACTGAGCTTGTTTAAAATGAGTCCCCACACTACTGATGCGACGGTCAGGTTTTTCATACCCCGCCCTGCCCGCCCCGCCACGGAACCGAACCCGCCCCAACCCGCCCCACAAAACAATATATAAATCAACGACTCGGCCCGCCCCGTGAGTGAGTGTGAGTGAACTGCGGCGTGACACCATACATCACACATCAGTATAAACACATTAATATATGTTTTGTTTTTTACATCTCATTCACCCTGACAAGCACTTGCAATGTTGTAGTTGAGGCATTACATTTTGTTTGACTCGGTTCCCCACATAAATGTTGTGAAAATAGCAGATCTACAAGCTCACCATGCCTCACGTTGCAAGGCATTGTGAGCTTGTAGATCTGCTAAGTTCACAATTTTTACTTCTTATAGTATTTGATGATTTGGCCAATGTTTGATTGTTTTTTATAGTATAGTTTGTTAGATACTTTTGATTCCGTAATGGTCTTTTCCCCCTTTCATTTAGGTATTAAAAAGGTCTTAAAAGTCCTTGAATTGTCACTTCACTGTGATCTGGGGAACTCCCCAAAATCATGTCGCGTCCCGACCCAGAGGTTGAGAACCACGTGCTTTGAAAGCATGGCCATAGACATATATGGGCATGGCTTCCTGCTCTGAAACCCTCTCTGCGCATCTCAACCAATCACAGCCACTTTGTGACGCGTAAACCAAGGAAGCTTTTGAACACTCCGCGGTGGCTTGAAAAACAGGATAACGGATACAGGCTTCTAAATAACCAAATTAAACCGTTAATTAAAAACGGCTAGATTAGATACAGTACATATTGTGTCATTAGCAACACAAAGGAATATAAGGCAACGCTTAGCACAAGTTAAGACATGGCTTTTTTTTAACTGTGCACTGCCTTTTATTATGTGGTTAATAGAAGTGGCTTAAACGTATTTGTGGGTGAATTTGGTTAAATGTGTGCTGTTGGCTTTAATAGCCTGTAGATCCTGTGTAGTGGAAATACTGTGACAGTCACAAGTTGACAGGCTGGGAGAGTGTGTTGTTACTGTTGTCCTCAGATTGCTGGTTTTATTGTTGTTTGAGTTAGAGGTAAAACATGCATTATTAGCCTATCTGCCTTAATAACTGCAATATAACCGTTTTGTTTTTTTAAATATTTAAGTTATAGGTAAAACATGCATTATATTAGACGTTTTTAGAGACGTTTTTAACCAGAAAAAAAACTATTAATTTCCCTTAATAACTGCAATTTAACCGAAAAATGTCATTGTAACGTGTGTTTCAGGTGGTCAGAAGAAGATGGAGGAGGATGAGAAACAGACACACATCCATGATGGAGACACCTTCAGGTTGGAACACAATGTTCTCTGAGAGTCTTTTCAGAACCATGAACCTCAGCTCCAGACAAAGCTCCTGGAACACAAACATTCATTTTGTTAAAGAAGTTAAATTGTCTGAGGAGGAAAAGCATCACTTTCATTATTTTTATCAGGTGAAAACAAGTCAGTCAGCTCCATATAATAATCATAATAATAGTAATAATATCTGGAATTTATATAGTGCTTTTCTAAGTACTCAAAGACACTTTTATGGCCACAAAAGGGGGGTTATATCCTACGTGAAAGCTTCCTGTACCCCCTACTTCCTAAAGGACCCCCAGATGGACACAGGTCCATTAGGCAGCTAAACCTTGAACATGATGTGAACATACATGTTACATCATTATCAGAGCTAAAGTTACCCTTCAGTTTGTTTATCTATCACAGGTTCTGTTATAATGTAGCATTTGAAGAAATATCGATTTAAATATAAGTATTAAATATAAGATAAATAAGTATTTCAGTCAGACAACATTTGGATTGGATTAGAATATATTTAAGCAAGCTTGAGCATAGATATAGAAAGCATGAGGAAGCATAGTTTGGCGTCAGGCATCTGAATCCATTCATTCCCTGTAAGAATAACATTCTAATGAATGTTACATGCCAAATAGCATTTACAGGGAATGAATTAAACCCCCATGGGGATCTAGAAACAGAACCTACAGGTGGATGCCGGGGAGGCGGTGGGATGAGATTATTCATGGTAGCAGCATACGTAGCAAGCAAAGGCAGCAGATCCGGCAGGATCTCAGTAACAGATCAGCAGCAGGTACGGCACGTCAGCCCAGCAGAAGAGCGCAACTAGAATGAACAGGTAGGCAGAGCAATGCTTATAACCCACCGACCAGGAGAAAAATGCATGTGACTTAGTCACCTGATCGGTTGGCCCAATCCCTGAGTTGCCTGGCCTGAACTAGCTCCGTAAATTGTGCCTCATTTAATAAAATGTTGGTCAGTGTTGTCAGTGAGCCTCTATTCTGGTTAACCTCCCAGACACTGGTCTTGTCCCAACTGTCTCATCACCTGGGGTGTAATGTATATTGGTTATTGATCATGTTTGTATTCATAGACAAAGAGCTATAGGACAGTTTGTTCTCTAAACTCAAGGCTCATCGGGGCTGAAGACATGTATGAAGAGAGTCCATCATGAAAGTCCATGAACAACAAACAGGCTTTTTTCACTGAGAAATGAACATGGAGGCTCTTTGGGTTCAAACATAATCTTTTACAAAAGTTTAAAAAGTGACCAGTGTTGATGATGGTCTGAGGACAAACATCTACTCTCTGTGTCACTTTATTTCACCATGTCACTGGTTGTCACTTTTGTAAGTAAAATACTATTCTTTGCATCCAAAGAGCCTTGATTTTCATTTTTCAGCGCACAAACAAAGCCTTTATGTTGTTTGTGTATTCATAGGCAGCAATGTATTTGTTGATTGATTGATTGATGTACTTTATTTAGTAAGACATGAGAACAACAGTACATGGAAGTACAAATTCACAATATAAGATCTACTAAACTGGAAGACTCATTAAGCACTGAGCTTGTTTAAGATGAGATCCCCATGCACACAAATCATGATGACATATAAGAGACAGACAGATATACACACTACTATACAGAATGTCATACAATCAGTTTACAGGTTACTGGTATGAAGAGTGAGAAATATGTACAAAAGAATAAAGAGAGAGGGGGGGGGGTAGGTTAGGACTTGGACAGACAAACACTGACACACACTCTTTTTTTGCTGTGTTTTAGTTTGATGAATGAATTATGAATATATCTTCCAGTGTTTGAATTCCAGGCTCTGAGGTGCATTTCTGAAAAGACAACGTTTAATACTTCACTTGTTACTGTGTGTGTGTGTGTGTGTGTGTGTGTGTGTGTGTGTGTGTGTGTGTGTGTGTGTGTGTGTGTGTGTGTGTGTGTGTGTGTCCTCCTACAGAAGAAACAGATGGGTACATCACTACATAACTCTACTCTGACACCATACTGTGTGTGTGTGTGTGTGTGTGTGTGTGTGTGTGTGTGTGTGTGTGTGTGTGTGTGTGTGTGTGTGTGTGTGTGTGTGTGTGTGTGTGTGTGTGACACCATACTGCAGTAGAAAACACATTGTGAGGAACTCTGTATCATCACAGAGACACCATGGACCAGAAGACGCTGAGTTCTACTAAAAGGTGGAGTGAGATTATAAATAATAATGTTTATTTGATTTGATACTTTTAATACAATTCAACGTAGAACCTGAACTTGTTAAAACACCCTCAGAGAGTGGAATAAAAAACTAAATGAATGATAAACTGAATTCCACAAGATATCAGATAAATGTTCAACATTAACACATTCAATCCGGGAACGTGTCCCTTTAGATTTATTGGGCTATTCAAAAATAGCAGATCTACAAGGTCATAGCACAGCACCGAGTGCCACGCTGTGAGCTTGTAGATCTGCTATTTTAAGTGTTTGTGGGGCCCTTGGCACAAAAGGGTTTGAGACCTCAGGTCCTAAACACTTAAAATAGCAGATCTACAAGCTCACAGCGCGTCACTTTGTGCTGTGCTGTGAGCTTGTATATCTGCTATTTTAAGTGTTTAGTGGGCCTCGCCTCAAGCGCAGTGGTGGAAGAATTACATTCCATTACAGTCATTTAGCAGACGCTTTTATCCATAGTGACTTACAATAAGTGCATTCAACATATGTAGGAAAACTACTAATCACCAGAAGTATGAAGTGCATTCTCTTCTAAAACATCAAATGAGCAAGAGATAAAACAAATAAGTGTATTGAATAAATAACATCCAATAAAACAAGAACATCAGTGAAATGAAGATGTATAAACTCTGTAGCCACACCCTGGATTATAAACACTAGACCATACCAGGTAAAGTGTGCAGGCCAAAGTAGTTACAAACGTGGGGTTATCCTGTCCTAATTACTCTAACCAAACAATGTTCAAACATACATAAGTGACAACCCCTCCTTACCTAGTGTGTTAACAAAGGTTCTGCCTACAGTACATGGTGTCTATGTATAGAGGCCTCTGTGTTTCCTGTTCCAAGGCAGCAGCATATACAATACAAGAAGAAGAACAGATATATAATAAATACCTAAAGTTTGCTCTGGGAACATAAATGAGGGTTACACAACAAGGCTACACAACAAGGCTACACAACAAGGCTACACAACTACACAACAAGGCTACACAACAAGGCTACACAGACAGGGCTACAAACAGATGACAGGCATGACATTCTCATACATGTCTCTACTACTGTAATGTACTTAGTTCTGTCCTTCATAAGAAAAGCACTGACAGAGTCACACTACAACTTGTTCAGAGTTTTAACTAAAACCAAGATGAGAAAACATGTCACTCTAGCTTTAGTATCTTTACACTGACTCCTGGTAACTTTTAGGATTGATTTTAAATGTGTTTTAATAGTTTTTAAGGCACAATTGTTCATCACATTCATACCTTTTAGATTGCCTGTCCAAATATGTTCTAAATCCTCTCCTCAGGTCATCATGCTGACCTCCAAAAATGTATTATTAAAACATGTTGAAGCAGCTTTCTGCTTACAGTACAGTATAAGACAGACAACCATCATAGATAGCTTTAAAAACAAGCTCAAAAACCCACCGTCACTCTTCTTGTTTTTAGTTGATTCCATTGTATTTGTTGTTTTGTTCTTGCTATTTTCCTGTATTGTTTTGATTTGATCTTTGTCTCCTTTTCATTTGTTTTTCATCATGTTTTTCATCTGTTTTTGTTTGCATTTCTCTTTTGTCGTTCTTTTTTTTATATAAAGCACTTTGTGATGTCATGAAAGGTCCTTCCTGTATACAAATAAACGTTATTATTATTATTTCCACAGACGATGAGGGTCCACCAGCCATCACTGCAGTGTGTTTTAGAACCACCGTCCTCTAAGTCTAACACAGCAGATGAAGAAAGACAGACCCGTAGAGGAGACAGACCACACCACTCCCAGGTCCTACAACACATGGCTCTGAGGTATACAACCTTATGAATTAATGAATTTTATTTGTATAGCGCTTTTCCAAACAAAGTTACAAAGTGCTTTACATACATGATTAAAAACCGCAAACATCAGCAAGAGAAAGAATAAAATAAGAAAACAAAGAAAAACATAAACAAAACAAAAAACGGCATTTTAAGGTCAGTCCATAAAACAATCCTTAGGAAAAACACTTTATATACAGATGTGTTTTCAGAAGCGATTTAAAAGAGGAAACTGACTCTGCCAACCTAAGGTCCAAGGGTAGGGCATTCCAGAGCACCGGTGCCCGGGCCGAAAAAGCCCGGTCCCCCCGTGTGACAAAGTGTGTTGTGGGAGGATCCAGGAGGGCCCAATCTGAGGATCTAAGCTGGCGAACTGGCTCATGGGGTTTTAGCAAGTCCACAATGTCACTGGGGGCCAGTCCATGTAGGGCTTTAAAAGTGATCAATGAAATCTTAAAATCTTTTCTGTAGCTCACGGGCAGCCAATGTAGGGCAGCCAGGATGGGTGTGATATGTTCTCTTTTCTTTGTATTGGTGAGTAACCTGGCTGCAGAGTTTTGCACCATCTGGAGACGGCATAATGTTTTTTTATTGATACCTGAGTAGAGAGAGTTACAGTAATCTAAACGGGATGAAATAAAGGCATGTATGACGGTTTCCAGGTCTGCAGTGGAGATGAATTATTTAATCTTGGCAATATTCCTAATCTGGTAGTAGCAGGACTGGACTACTCTTGTGACTGTGTGTGAAATGATATGGCTGGGTCAAAAATTACACCTAGGTTACGGGCAGTGAGGGTGATATTTGGAGCTAACGTGCCAAGTTCAGAGTGGAAGGAGTGGGTTGAATTTGGGGGGCCGAATAAAATGATTTCCGATTTTGTGTCATTGAGTTGTAGAAAGTTCTTATCAACTTGTCCAGTGGTTCCAGCTCGTCACGTTGTGCCGCGCTGTGAGCTTGTAGATCTGCTATTTTAAGTGTTTAGGGGACCTCGCCTCAAGCGGGTGCAATACGTTAGTCCGACAGCGCATTCCTCCGACAGTGCAGTGCTCCGACATTAAACAGTAAACCCGAACCAAACCCGCACCCTAACCCTAACCGCACGCGGATGCCACATAGTCGGAGAAAAGGTCTGTCGGATTAACGCATGCCTCCCGCCTCAAGCGCAGTGTTGGAAGATGTACTCAGATATTTTACTTATGCTATTTTAGAAACATCGTGAAAGTTTGTGCAAATCTTTGAATATATATTCTGCAAATGTCTTCTAAATCCTAACAGTTTATATTATCACAATATGTTGTTCCAGGGACCCCCAGAAACACAGATCTGAGTTAAAAATGTTAGCTTTAAAACGGATATATATTTTTTCAAAGATTTGCACACTGATATTTTTTTAATAGCCAAAGAAATATAAAATGACACAGATGCGAGAAGAGTTAAAAGACGCTTATGAGAAACAAATCATTACATTACATTACAGTCATTTAGCAGACACTTTTATCCAAAGAGACTTACAATAAGTGTATTCAACATAGGTAGGAAAACTACTAATCACCAGAAGTCTGAAGTGAATTTTCCTCTAAAACAAGCAAACAAGAGTATACCTAGTGCTAAGGTAAAAGTGTAATATATCAGATACATTCTGTCTTAAACAGATGAGACACATAGGAAAATCAAATGAGCAAGAGATAAAACAAATAAGTGTATCAAATAAACAGGATCCAATAAAACAATAAATTCAGTGAAATGAAGATGTATAAACTCTGTAGCCACACCGTGGGTTATAAACATGAGTGTGTTACTCAGGTCATCCACAAACAGCTATAGATCTGTTTGTAACCTCAGCCTCCACCATGGCTCTGAGTTGAGGTTCAGCTTCTTAGGCTGCTGACAGAGTGTTGGACACCGTAGAGCGGTGGTCAACCTTACCGTACCCATTTATACCCTTTTCCACAGATTGTGTCTGTAAAAGCCAAATGGGTGAAACATGTCTAATGGATTTGTGTGACCGTGGGTGGTGCTGTTGTCTATATAGTCGTCAAGTTCACTGTCATGAGCAAGAGGTTTGACCCGGAAGGGCAAAGGTTTTTGACCTTAGGTTACTGCAGGTTACCGCTATTCAAACAGCCTGTGGCACAAATTAATTTATCTGATCAGTGTATGGAACCCCAAAAGATGCTGTTTGCACGGTGAAGTAAATAAATAGTTTTTTGCATGAAGAAATGCCTGCATGGTATCATTAGAACACTGAGTCACAGTGAGCGGTTTGGTATCAGATCAAACATAGTGTCGGCGCGTCAGTCAGGTCCAACCACAGGTTCATCTCCTCAGTAGCTCTGTATGAGACAGGAGCTCCTTTAATAGTATCCATAAAGTAACGCTAGTCCTCCCTGTGCTCAGATGTTTGACATTCTAGTGGTCAATAAACTTTAAGTGACGGGTTGAAACAAGCTTCTTTAGTTCTCTGCCATTTTCCCTCTGCGGACGAAACTGGATCAGTACTGACACCTGCTGGACGGAGGTTGACTGGACACAGGCTGAATAAAAAAGTGATTTAAACTCTTGTTTCACTTACATTTTATTGACCACTAACATGTCAAACATCTGAGAGCAGGAAGAAAGACCTTTACCATTTTGATATGATGTGTGTAAAAAGGTAAAATCTGTACTGTTGGTGGAGGGAGAGGTTCTGATAGGAGCTCAGACGACCACAGACCACAGCACCAGTATCTACAGACCACACTACCAGTATCTACAGACCACACTACCAGTATCTACAGCACAGACAAGAGGGTTTATCAGTGTTAGAAAGCCTGTTGGGTCTACTGTATAGGGATGGATTGGTAACATAATGAAACACAGTTTGTATAACCGGATATTGAGCAATGTTAAAGGGGCTACACCATGAATTAAAAAAAAATATATTATATATAAATATTGCCCCCTAATACGTTTTAAACAGGTTGTAAGCCTGAAAAACATCCAGATATTTTTTCTCACAATCTGACTGTCTGTCATTCCAAGCTTTTTCAGCTGCAATACCAAAACGTCCTATTGGGCAGGGGGGAGCTACTGAGCAATTCTGTCTGGCCATCGTCAATGCAAAATCAGTGCAAGTGACATCACTTGCACAGCCATTCTGAAATGGCCTGTTAAGACACGCCCATTCAGGAAATCCATGAAATGAGCATGAATGACTGAATGTTAAAAAAATATATTTTTTGGGGTACAAGAGACACTGGGGAGCCCAAACAATACTAAAAACCTAAAAAAAAATGAAATTCATGGTGTAGCCCCTTTAAACAAAAAACAACAATGTTACAATTCATACAGTGCAAAAATACCATATAAATACAAGCAGTGATGCATGCATAGCAGAACATAGTGTGGTAGAGACAATAGTTGTGGTGTAACTGTTTAACTGTGTTCAAAGGCCAGGGAAAAGAAGTAGTAGAAGTCTTTAATAGTGATTTAAACATGTCTATGGACTGAGAGGCTCTTATATTAAAAGAAAGGCTATTCCAGAGCCTCAGGGTGGCCGCAGCCAAGGCTCGGTCGCCTCTAGACCTTTTGTTAGTCGTGAGCTCAATTAGTAGCAACTGATCAGCTGACCTTAGGGGTCTGCCTACCTAACTACTCTAACCAACCAATGTTCAAACATACATAAGTGACAACCCCTCCTTACCTAGTGTGTTAACAAAGGTTCTGCCTACGTGGTGTCTATGTATAGAGGCCTCTGTGTTTCCTGTCCCAAGGCAGCAGCATATACAATACAAGAATAACAGATATATAATAAATACCTAAAGTTTGCTCTGGGAACATAAATGAGGGTTACACAACAAGGCTACAACAAGGCTACACAACAAGGTTACAACAAGGCTACACAACAAGGCTACACAACAAGGTTACACAACAAGGCTACACAACAAGGCTACACAGACAGGGCTACAAACAGATGACATGCATGTCATTCTCATATATTTCTCTACTACTGTAATGTACTTAGTTCTGTCCTTCATAAGTAAAGCACTGACAGAGTCACACTACAACTTGTTCAGAGTTTTAACTAAAACCAAGATGAGAAAACATCACTACAGTTTTAACATCTTTACACTGACTCCTGGTAACTTTTAGGATTGATTTTACATTTATTTTAACTATTTTTAAGGCACAACTGTTTATCACATTCATACCTTTTAGATTGCCTGTCCAAATATGTTACAAATCGTCCCCTCAGGTCATCATGCTGACCTCCAAAAATGTATTATTAAAAACATGTTGAAGCAGCTTTCTGCTTACAGTACAGTATAAGACAGGCAACCATCATAGATGTTTGTGTTGTTTAATGTTGTGTTCATGTTCTTTTGCTTACATTTCTCTTGTGTCGTTCTTTTTCTATATAAAGCCCTTTGTGCTGCATGTGATGTGATGAAAGGTGCTTCCTGTATACAAATAAACTTTATTATTATTATAATTATTTCCACAGACTAGTCAGGTGATGAGGATCCACCAGACATCACTGTAAAGCAGAGACAGCAGAACTAGCAGCTGCTACAGACCTCTAACACACCACAGATCAACCAGATGAACAATCAACCCTCTGTACCCAGAGAGGAGAGACAGTTAGACCACACCACTCCCAGGTCCTACAACACATCGGGTCTGAGGTATACAACTTAATCCAGTGGTTCCCAAACTGGGGGTCTGTACACCCAGGGGACCCAACTAATGATTTAGGAGGTTATCTTTAATGTGCAACATATAGTTTTCTCACTCAACAGTAAACAAACAAGTGTTTACAGGGTATCTGCATGTTTATATTTAAATCACGTAAGAAAGAGGCAAATGTTGTGTGAAAATAGTAATGTAAGTAGTTTTTCACAGAACGGGCTGCGTGATTGTAGCCTAATGTATACCGGACGTGACAAAAGAACAGATCTACAAGCGCACAACGTGATGCAGTGTGATGTGTAGTTAGTTAGTACATTTGGCACAATATTTGGAATGGAATTATACCATTCTATGCTTTATTTTTGCTACACTCTTTGGGCATTGCACATAGGAGTAAGAGACTCATTATTCCGCTGAATGATTGTTATATAGGCCTGGAAATTGGCTTAGGGGGTTCCAGGCCTATATAACAATCATTCAGCGCAATAATGAGTCTCTTACTCCTATGTGCAATGCCCAAAGAGTAATTCTCATTTATACTTTGGCTTTTCAAAAATAGCAAATCTACAAGTCTGCAAGTTGAATAAATCACAGATTGAGGCTTTAAACTTAGATGTGATGAAATCTCCCTGCAGACCCATCAGGGTTTATTATAGAAGATGATTCTGAACATTTATTTTATTGTTACATAAACTTTAATCTGATCTAAATCACTGAAATCACTTCAGTCAGAGTGAGGACTTGGTCCATTATATGTTGTTAGACTGCCATCTAGTGACCAAACACAGTAATGACCTAAGTACCTTATCCACATTGTGAATGTAGACATAATATAATATACACTTTAATGATATTAAAGTGTATATTATTATATAGAGATGAGACATTTACATTGTGTTCATATAGAGGAGAGACATTTACATTGTGTTCATATAGAGGAGAGACATTGTAATAGTGACAGAGCTGTCATTCAGGATAACCAGACAGTCATTCAGTTTAATGACAATATTAATATATGTCCTCTCTCTCCTCATCTCATGCAGGACGTTCCAGACCAGAGCCCTCTGTCCTCCACCGTCCTCCACTGTCCTCCAGCACCGCCCTGTCTGCAGTGTGAACGTGTGAACCTATAGGATACCAGGTAAACATTTACATTACAGTCATTTATCAGACGCTTTTATCCAAAGAGACTTACAATAAGTATATTCAGCATAGGTAGGAAACAAAACTACTAATCACCAGAAGTCTTTAAGTGCATTCTCTTCTAAAACAACTAAGAGTATACCTAGTGCTAAGGTAAAAGTGTAATATATCAGCTACATAATGTCTTAAACACATGAGACACATAGCAAAATCTGAACAAAAGAAAAGAGTCCGCACAACGTCTTAATGCTCCCGGCAAATGTAATGAGTAGAGCACTAGAGCGGTCAACATAACAACGTTTGGGCCGATGTGGGCTTGGTCAGGTATACTGAGTAGTGTGAGGAGACTGGTAGAAGAAGAACAGAGGAGGGCAGGATACACTAATCACTGAGTGCAGGCACCCGGGGACAACACCCCAGTTTGTGAGTCTATGACACACAGACTGACTCACAGATCTATGACAGTTACATAGAATAGCCATTATTCTTTAGTGGCCATCGGGAAAAAGGGAAACATTTGTAGTAAATATGTGTCTATACCCTATACTAAATACCAGTCTACCACAATGTATATAAACATAGCTCCCTGAACCATAAACAGAGAAACCACACAGTCAGATATATATGAACATTAAACATTAAAAATGCAATAAAGCAAGACAAGACTAGTACAGTGGTTCTCAAACTTTTTCACGTCAAGGACCCCCAAATTGACACTTATTAGCCCGCGGACCCCCATTTGAAAAGATATGCCAAGGACCCCCATAAGAGAAGATTTTTACGGCTCTATAGCAGTGATTTTCAAGCATTTTAATTTCAAGGACCCCCAGTTTGACACGCATTAGGCTACGGACCCCCATTTAATGGCATTTCTATCTCTTGGACCCCAATCTAAATTGTAAAATCAATGTTAATTTAACTCTGAGAGTGTACAAATGGAACCAAATGGACCCGTTAGGGTCCATTTGGTTCCATTTGTACACTCTCAGAGTTACAGACCCATAAGGGTCCATTTGGTTCCTAACTACCATTTAGCTGGGTACCTCCTGGAACCCCCTCAAGTACCCCTGGGGGTCCCCGGACCCCACTTTGAGAACCAACAGACTAGTATACATGTTACAGAAAAGGTTTAATGTCGAATTCCTCGTTTAACCCATGAGGAGCCATAGTATTTAGAGAGTAAATGTGAAACATTTCACGTTGTAACAGGCGGCGTTCTAAATTGCCTCCTCTAGGGGGCTGTGACACCTTTTCAATGCCTGTGTAACAGAAAGTACTAATACTGTGGCCTGCTTGTCTAAAGTGTAGAGCCACAGGATTGCGTTCGTCCTCGCATCTAATGTTAGGGCGGTGCTCGCTGATGCGAGTACGTAGGGGTCTGTTGGTCTTTCCTACATACCCCAAGTCACAGGGACATTTAATAAGATACACCACATGTTTGGTACTACAGGTAATCACACCGCGTATCTTAACGGTTTTACCACTGTGGGGATGTGTGTAAGTTTTGCACTTAGTCGTAAAGCCACACTGGGAGTTGCCCACACCTGTAGTTCCCGTCGGGAATGTCATCCAAAAAGGAGCTTTGTTTTAGTTCGGGCGTATAAGATCTCACCAACTGGTCCCTCAAATTAGGAGGCTGTTTAAAAACAACAGCTGGGGCTTCTTTAAAGACAGTATTGAGTCTGTGGTCCGATTTAATTATTTGCCAATGTTTTGCACTTATTTTTTTTTAAATCAAAGCCCATGGGTGAGTATCTGAGGACACAGAAAGGAGAATTTGCCTTTTGAGGTCTGATTTTAGGTATGAGACATTCCCCTTGCGTCATGGTTTTAAAACGATCAACAGCGACATCAACCCATTCCTGTTTATACCCTCTATCTCTAAATCTGTTGGTCAAGTCAGTGGCCTGTACACTATAGCCAGCATCAGTGCTGCAGACCCTGGTGCCATATGAAACTGACTAATGGGCAGGCTTCTAATCAAATGTGTGGGGTGAAAACTATCCCCTCGAAGTAGAGTATTCCTATCAGTAGGTTTTCGATGCAGGTCTGTCTGTATGGAGTTGTCATTTTTTCATGACCAACACATCCAGAAAACTAATGCTTGTGTCACTGAACTCGATGGTAAATTGCAAATGTTCGTTGGCCGGATTTAAATAGGCATGAAACGATTTAAGAGTTTCTGCCAACCCATCCATAAAATGAACAGGTCATCGATATTAACGCTGATAAAGTAGAATATTGGAATAGTAAGGATTAACAGTAGAGTCTAGAACAAAATGTTGCTCAAAATAACCCATATATAAATGTGCGTAGTTGGGGGCCATTGTGCTGCCCATGGCTGTCCCCTTAGTTTGTAAGAAGTCATTTTTGTAGAGAAAGTCATTTGTAGTCAATACTAATTTGGTGAGCTCAGTGACACAGGCTGTGCTAGGTTTAATAAGAGGATCTCTTTGCCTCAGAAAATGTTGGTGTAAAGGCTGCTAACATCCAACGTGACCAACAGACACTCTGTGGTGGGTACTGTAGGCGCACAGACTTTAATTTGCTAATAAAATCAATCAAATCCCTGGTATAAGAGGGGAGAGAAGTAACCCATGGTTTAAGGCAATAATCAACAAAGGTAGAGACATTAGCACATATCAAAATCAAATGAGCAAGAGCTAAAACAAATAAGTGTATCAAATAAACAAGATCCAATATAACAATAAAACAAGAGCTTGTACAACTAGTTAACAACAAGTAGGCAAGGCGTACTGTGTCTTTTATAGCGCCAGGAGGCCTGATCTGTCCTAACTGTCCTCATGGTGTGTTCTTCATGTTCAGTCTGTGTGAGGTTATGTTGTCCTAACTGTCCTCATGGTGTGTTCTTCAGATAACACCGGGGCAGATGACACCGATGGTGATGATGAAATCTTCCATCTTGTCTTTGGTAAGCATGACAAGAATCCTGACTTTGGAAAGATTTGAACGTTTCAGTCATATCTAACTATTGTACTCAATCCAGTAAACCTCACCCATGATTAACACATTGACCGCCAGAGGTTAATCTCATAATGTACTCACCAGTGCCAACGTTTTATTTTTGTTTGTTGTTTTTTTCACGTCGCCATAGACCTTGTTAAAATCCTTAAAATTGAGCTGCGCACAGTGATCGACGAGGAGAAGAAAACAACAAGGAGAAAATTGAGTTTCAGTTTCGTCATTAGAACAACAAGACACTTTACATGTAGAGCAGAGACCCCACAGTCCATCCTGAACAACAAGACACTTTACATGTAGAGCAGAGACCCCACAGTCCATCCTGAACAACAAGACAATTTACATGTAGAGCAGAGACCCCACAGTCCATCCTGAACAACAAGACACTTTACATGTAGAACAGAGACCCCACAGTCCATCCTGAACAACAAGACACTTTACATGTAGAGCAGAGACCCCACAGTCCATCCTGAACAACAAGACACTTTACATGTAGAACAGAGACCCCACAGTCCATCCTGAACAACAAGACACTTTACATGTAGAGCAGAGACCCCACAGTCCATCCTGAACAACAAGACACTTTACATGTAGAGCAGAGACCCCACAGTCCATCCTGAACAACAAGACAATTTACATGTAGAGCAGAGACCCCACAGTCCATCCTGAACAACAAGACACTTTACATGTAGAACAGAGACCCCACAGTCCATCCTGAACAACAAGACACTTTACATGTAGAGCAGAGACCCCACAGTCCATCCTGAACAACAAGACACTTTACATGTAGAACAGAGACCCCACAGTCCATCCTGAACAACAAGACACTTTACATGTAGAGCAGAGACCCCACAGTCCATCCTGAACAACAAGACACTTTACATGTAGAGCAGAGACCCCACAGTCCATCCTGAACAACAAGACACTTTACATGTAGAGCAGAGACCCCACAGTCCATCCTGAACAACAAGACACTTTACATGTAGAGCAGAAACCCCACAGTCCATCCTGAACAACAAGACACTTTACATGTAGAGTAGAGATCCCACAGTCCATCCTGAGCAAGCAATGTTGCGACAGTGGCAACGAAAAACTCCCTCTTTACTGGAAGAAACGTCAGGCAGACCCTAGGCTCTAGGGTGGGGGCCTTCTGCCTCGACTGTGTGGCCACAGACCACACCACCAGTATCTACAGCACAGACAAGAGGGTTTATCATCATCTTCTCATGTCTCTACTACTGTAATGTACTTAGTTCTGTCCTTCATAAGTAAAGCACTGATAGAGTCACACTACAACTTGTTCAGAGTTTTAACTAAAACCAAGATGAAAAAACATATCACTCCTGTTGGAGCATCTTTACACTGACTCCTGGTAACTTTTAGGATTGATTTTAAATGTGTTTTAAATGTTTTTAAGGCACAATTGTTTATCACATTCATACCTTTCAGATTGCCTGCCCAGATATGTTCTAAATCGTCCCCTGAGGTCATCATGCTGACCTCCAAAAATGTTTTTTTTTTTTTAAAACATGTTGAAGCAGCTTTCTGCTTTTATGGGCCAACGGCCTGGAACAAGCTCCTATTACATATAAGACCATAGCAACCCATTGCATGTATATTCCATTACATATAAGACCATAGCAACCCATTGTTTATTCCATTACATATAAGACCATAGCAACCCATTGCATGTATATTCCATTACATATAAGACCATAGCAACCCATTGCATGTATATTCCATTACATATAAGACCATAGCAACCCATTGCATGTTTATTCCATTACATATAAGACCATAGCAACCCATTGCATGTATATTCCATTACATATAAGACCATAGCAACCCATTGCATGTTTATTCCATTACATATAAGACCATAGCAACCCATTGCATGTATATTCCATTACATATAAGACCATAGCAACCCATTGCATGTTTATTCCATTACATATAAGACCATAGCAACCCATTGCATGTATATTCCATTACATATAAGACCGGCAACGACCATAGATAGATTTAAAGACCCACTTTTTCACTCTTGTTTTTAGTTGATTCCATTGTATGTGTTGTTTTGTTCTTGTTATTTTCCTGTATTGTTTTAATTAGATCTTTGCCTCCTTTTAATTTGTTCTTCATCATGTTTTTCATCTGAATGTTTGTGTTTAATGTTGTGTTCATTTTATTTTGCTTGCATTTCTCTTGTGTTGTTCTTTGTATATCATGAAAGGTGCTGCCTGTACACAAATGAAGTTTATTAGTATTATTATTATTATTTCCACAGGTGAGGACAATGAGGGTCCACCAGACATCACTGCAAAGCAGAGACAGCAGTGTTTTAAAGGGCGGCCATAGCTGAATGGTTAGTGAACCCGTGAATGGTTAGTGGCTGAATGGTTAGTGAGCCCGCCTAGGGAGCCAGAGGCCCTGGTTGCCCCAGGTTCGATTCCTGGCCAGGTCAGCATATGTGTCGATGAAATGAAATTTGTCCCTGAGCAAGACTCTTAACCCCTAATTGCTCACAGGTTCTCATTGGAAACAAGACCGCAAGGACTTTCATGAACGACCTGTTAAAAGGAATTATACTTATCCTATAGAACACCAGCCGCTGCCGGGCTCTGACACACCAGATGAAGAAAGACAGACCCGTAGAGGCAGCTAGACCACACCACTCCCAGGTCCTACAACACATGGGCTCTGAGGTATACAACCTTATCAACTTGTCCAGTGGTTCCCAAACTGGGGGTCGGTACACCCAGGGGACCCCCCAAATGCTTTTGGGGGTTATCTTTAATATGCAACACAGTTTTCTCACTCAACAGTAAACAAACCAACATACAGTATAAGTGTTTACAGGGTATCTGCACCTTTATATTTAGATTACGTAAGAAAGAGGCAAACGTTGTGAAAATAGCCGATTTACAAGCTCACAACACCTCGCAGTGCGAGGCGTTGTGAGCTTGCAGATCTGCTATTTTAAGTGTTTAGGGGGCCTCGCCTCAAGCGCAGTGGTGGAAGAAGTACTCAGATATTTTCCTTAAGTAAAAGTAGCAATACCATGATATAAAAATACTCTTGTTACAAGTAAAAGGCCTGTGTTCAAAATGTTACTGTTGAGTAAAAGTACTAAAGTAGATCTGCTATTTTAGAAAAATCGTGAAAATGTGTGCAAATCTTTGAATATCTAAATCCTAACAGTTTATATTATCATAATATGTTGTTCCAGGGACCCCCAGAAACACAGATCTGAATGAAAAAAAATGTCAGCTTTAAAATATATATTCAAAGATTTACACACTGATATTTTTGAATAGCCAAATAAATCTAAAATGACACAGATGCGTTCGCGGTCTTCAAGGGTTGTATCAAATAAACAAGATCCAATATAACAATAAAACAAGAGCTTGTACAACTAGTTAACAACAAGTAGGCAAGGCGTACTGTGTCTTTTATAGCGCCACCAGGAGGCCTGATCTGTCCTAACTGTCCTCATGGTGTGTTCTTCATGTTCAGTCTGTGTGAGGTTATGTTGTCCTAACTGTCCTCATGGTGTGTTCTTCAGATAACACCGGGGCAGATGACACCGATGGTGATGATGAAATCTTCCATCTTGTCTTTGGTAAGCATGACAAGAATCCTGACTTTGGAAAGATTTGAACGTTTCAGTCATATCTAACTATTGTACTCAATCCAGTAAACCTCACCCATGATTAACACATTGACCGCCAGAGGTTAATCTCATAATGTACTCACCAGTGCCAACGTTTTATTGTTGTTTGTTGTTTTTTTCACGTCGCCATAGACCTTGTTAAAATCCTTAAAATTGAGCTGCGCACAGTGATCGACGAGGAGAAGAAAACAACAAGGAGAAAATTGAGTTTCAGTTTCGTCATTAGAACAACAAGACACTTTACATGTAGAGCAGAGACCCCACAGTCCATCCTGAACAACAAGACACTTTACATGTAGAGCAGAGACCCCACAGTCCATCCTGAACAACAAGACAATTTACATGTAGAGCAGAGACCCCACAGTCCATCCTGAACAACAAGACACTTTACATGTAGAACAGAGACCCCACAGTCCATCCTGAACAACAAGACACTTTACATGTAGAGTAGAGACCCCACAGTCCATCCTGAACAACAAGACACTTTACATGTAGAACAGAGACCCCACAGTCCATCCTGAACAACAAGACACTTTACATGTAGAGCAGAGACCCCACGGTCCATCCTGAACAACAAGACACTTTACATGTAGAGCAGAGACCCCACAGTCCATCCTGAACAACAAGACAATTTACATGTAGAGCAGAGACCCCACAGTCCATCCTGAACAACAAGACACTTTACATGTAGAACAGAGACCCCACAGTCCATCCTGAACAACAAGACACTTTACATGTAGAGCAGAGACCCCACAGTCCATCCTGAACAACAAGACACTTTACATGTAGAACAGAGACCCCACAGTCCATCCTGAACAACAAGACACTTTACATGTAGAGCAGAGACCCCACAGTCCATCCTGAACAACAAGACACTTTACATGTAGAGCAGAGACCCCACAGTCCATCCTGAACAACAAGACACTTTACATGTAGAGCAGAGACCCCACAGTCCACCCTGAACAACAAGACACTTTACATGTAGAGCAGAGACCCCACAGTCCACCCTGAACAACAAGACACTTTACATGTAGAGCAGAGACCCCACAGTCCATCCTGAACAACAAGACACTTTACATGTAGAGCAGAAACCCCACAGTCCATCCTGAACAACAAGACACTTTACATGTAGAGTAGAGATCCCACAGTCCATCCTGAGCAAGCAATGTTGCGACAGTGGCAACGAAAAACTCCCTCTTTACTGGAAGAAACGTCAGGCAGACCCTAGGCTCTAGGGTGGGGGCCTTCTGCCTCGACTGTGTGGCCACAGACCACACCACCAGTATCTACAGCACAGACAAGAGGGTTTATCATCATCTTCTCATGTCTCTACTACTGTAATGTACTTAGTTCTGTCCTTCATAAGTAAAGCACTGATAGAGTCACACTACAACTTGTTCAGAGTTTTAACTAAAACCAAGATGAGAAAACATATCACTCCTGTTGGAGCATCTTTACACTGACTCCTGGTAACTTTTAGGATTGATTTTAAATGTGTTTTAAATGTTTTTAAGGCACAATTGTTTATCACATTCATACCTTTCTGATTGCCTGCCCAGATATGTTCTAAATCGTCCCCTGAGGTCATCTTGCTGACCTCCAAAAATGTTTTTTTTTTTTAAAACATGTTGAAGCAGCTTTCTGCTTTTATGGGCCAACGGCCTGGAACAAGCTCCTATTACATATAAGACCATAGCAACCCATTGCATGTATATTCCATTACATATAAGACCATAGCAACCCATTGTTTATTCCATTACATATAAGACCATAGCAACCCATTGCATGTATATTCCATTACATATAAGACCATAGCAACCCATTGCATGTATATTCCATTACATATAAGACCATAGCAACCCATTGCATGTATATTCCATTACATATAAGACCATAGCAACCCATTGCATGTATATTCCATTACATATAAGACCATAGCAACCCATTGCATGTATATTCCATTACATATAAGACCATAGCAACCCATTGCATGTATATTCCATTACATATAAGACCATAGCAACCCATTGCATGTATATTCCATTACATATAAGACCATAGCAACCCATTGCATGTTTATTCCATTACATATAAGATCATAGCAACCCATTGCATGTTTATTCCATTACATATAAGACCATAGCAACCCATTGCATGTATATTCCATTACATATAAGACCATAGCAACCCATTGTTTATTCCATTACATATAAGACCATAGCAACCCATTGCATGTATATTCCATTACATATAAGACCATAGCAACCCATTGCATGTATATTCCATTACATATAAGACCATAGCAACCCATTGCATGTATATTCCATTACATATAAGACCATAGCAACCCATTGCATGTATATTCCATTACATATAAGACCATAGCAACCCATTGCATGTTTATTCCATTACATATAAGATCATAGCAACCCATTGCATGTTTATTCCATTACATATAAGACCATAGCAACCCATTGCATGTATATTCCATTACATATAAGACCATAGCAACCCATTGCATGTATATTCCATTACATATAAGACCGGCAACGACCATAGATAGATTTAAAGACCCACTTTTTCACTCTTGTTTTTAGTTGATTCCATTGTATGTGTTGTTTTGTTCTTGTTATTTTCCTGTATTGTTTTAATTAGATCTTTGCCTCCTTTTAATTTGTTCTTCATCATGTTTTTCATCTGAATGTTTGTGTTTAATGTTGTGTTCATTTTATTTTGCTTGCATTTCTCTTGTGTTGTTCTTTGTATATCATGAAAGGTGCTGCCTGTACACAAATGAAGTTTATTAGTATTATTATTATTATTTCCACAGGTGAGGACAATGAGGGTCCACCAGACATCACTGCAAAGCAGAGACAGCAGTGTTTTAAAGGGCGGCCATAGCTGAATGGTTAGTGAACCCGTGAATGGTTAGTGGCTGAATGGTTAGTGAGCCCGCCTAGGGAGCCAGAGGCCCTGGTTGCCCCAGGTTCGATTCCTGGCCAGGTCAGCATATGTGTCGATGAAATGAAATTTGTCCCTGAGCAAGACTCTTAACCCCTAATTGCTCACAGGTTCTCATTGGAAACAAGACCGCAAGGACTTTCATGAACGACCTGTTAAAAGGAATTATACTTATCCTATAGAACACCAGCCGCTGCCGGGCTCTGACACACCAGATGAAGAAAGACAGACCGGTAGAGGCAGCTAGACCACACCACTCCCAGGTCCTACAACACATGGGCTCTGAGGTATACAACCTTATCAACTTGTCCAGTGGTTCCCAAACTGGGGGTCGGTACACCCAGGGGACCCCCCAAATGCTTTTGGGGGTTATCTTTAATATGCAACACAGTTTTCTCACTCAACAGTAAACAAACCAACATACAGTATAAGTGTTTACAGGGTATCTGCACCTTTATATTTAGATTACGTAAGAAAGAGGCAAACGTTGTGAAAATAGCCGATTTACAAGCTCACAACACCTCGCAGTGCGAGGCGTTGTGAGCTTGCAGATCTGCTATTTTAAGTGTTTAGGGGGCCTCGCCTCAAGCGCAGTGGTGGAAGAAGTACTCAGATATTTTCCTTAAGTAAAAGTAGCAATACCATGATATAAAAATACTCTTGTTACAAGTAAAAGGCCTGTGTTCAAAATGTTACTGTTGAGTAAAAGTACTAAAGTAGATCTGCTATTTTAGAAAAATCGTGAAAATGTGTGCAAATCTTTGAATATCTAAATCCTAACAGTTTATATTATCATAATATGTTGTTCCAGGGACCCCCAGAAACACAGATCTGAATGAAAAAAAATGTCAGCTTTAAAATATATATTCAAAGATTTACACACTGATATTTTTGAATAGCCAAATAAATCTAAAATGACACAGATGCGTTCGCGGTCTTCAAGGGTTAAAAGACTCTTATGAGAAACAAATCATTACATTTACATCACATTACATTATTACACGGCTTGGTTGAATGCTCGATTCTGATTGGTCAGTCATCGGTCATTATTTCTGGATAATGACCGATGAGCTCCATAACGGACCGCTGTGTAATCAGAGACTTAGAACACCTGCTCGTGCCAACCTGCGCTGCTTGGTTTTACCCTTCTTCGCCTCGGTGCATACCCTGCCGGGCTTCAAATTTCAATAATGACCACCTCCCCATGCATTATCCCTTGCTTACATTACATTACATTACATTACAGTCATTAATCAGACGCTTTTATCCAAAGAGACTTACAATAAGTGCATTCAACATAGGTAGGGAACTAAACTACTAATCACCAGAAGTCTGAAGTGCATTTTCTTCTAAAACAAGCAACTAAGAATATACCTAGTGCTAAGGTAAAAGTGTAATATATCAGATACATACTTTCTAACAGATGAGACACATAGGAACATCAAATGAGCACGAGATAAAACACATAAGTGTATCGACTAAACAAGATCCAATAAAACAATAAAATCAGTGAAATGAAGATGTATAAACTCTGTAGCCACACCCTGGATTATAAACATGAATGTGTGTTTACTCCTGGACATTCACAGACAGCCATAGACCTGTTTGGAACCTCAGCCTCCATGATGGATCTGAGTTGAGGTTCAGCTTCATAGGCTGCTGGCAGAGTGTTGGACACCGTAGAGCGGTGGCCAACCTTACCGTACCCATTTATACCCAACACTCCCTGCTGACAGGTTCTGTAGGATTACGTTCACCCTCCCCCCGAACATGGGCCAATAGGCTCTATGCACAGCAGCCATATGACATTCACAGGTGTTACCAATGATACTAATGAAGGCTCTGGTCAAACTGGTCAAACAGAGTCAGGGTGCTGACTCACTGGAAACACTCTGCTACACCAGGGGGTCTAAAATGTGGGGTCCAGGGACCCTCATGGTTCCTTAAGGGGTTTCCAAATAGTCCCTTACAGGTTTGTAACTCTGAGAGTGTACAAATGGACCCGTAAGGGTGCATTTGTACACTCAGAGTTCTGGGGGTTGTCGGAATTGAAACATCAGAGAACCACTGTGCTCCACTAAATGGAACAGAGCCTTCATTAGAACCACTGTGTTACACTAAATGGAACAGAGCCTTCATTAGAACCACTGTGTTACACTAAATGGAACAGAGCCTTCATTAGAACCACTGTGCTACACTAAATGGAACAGAGCCTTCATTAGTACCACTGTGCTATACTAAATGGAACAGAGCCTTCATTAGAACCACTGTGCTACACTAAATGGAACAGAGCCTTCATTAGAACCACTGTGTTACACTAAATGGAACAGAGCCTTCATTAGAACCACTGTGCTACACGGAATGGAACAGAGCCTTCATTAGAACCACTGTGTTACACTAAATGGAACAGAGCCTTCATTAGAACCACTGTGCTACACGGAATGGAACAGAGCCTTCATTAGAACCACTGTGCTACACTAAATGGAACAGAGCCTTCATTAGAACCACTGTGCTACACTAAATGGAACAGAGCCTTCATTAGAACCACTGTGTTACACTAAATGGATCAGAGCCTTCATTAGAACCACTGTGTTACACTAAATGGAACAGAGCCTTCATTATAACCACTGTGTTACACTAAATGGAACAGAGCCTTCATTAGAACCACTGTGCTACACTAAATGGAACAGAGCCTTCATTAGAACCACTGTGTTACACTAAATGGAACAGAGCCTTCATTAGAACCACTGTGCTACACTAAATGGATCAGAGCCTTCATTAGAACCACTGTGTTACACTAAATGGAACATAGCCTTCATTATAACCACTGTGTTACACTAAATGGAACAGAGCCTTCATTAGAACCACTGTGCTACACTAAATGGAACAGAGCCTTCATTAGAACCACTGTGTTACACTAAATGGAACAGAGCCTTCATTAGAACCACTGTGTTACACTAAATGGAACAGAGCCTTCATTAGAACCACTGTGTTACACTAAATGGAACAGAGCCTTCATTAGAACCACTGTGTTACACTAAATGGAACAGAGCCTTCATTAGAACCACTGTGTTACACTAAATGGAACAGAGCCTTCATTAGAACCACTGTGCTCCACTAAATGGAACAGAGCCTTCATTAGTATCATTGGTAACACGTGTGAAGGAAGTGATAATTTGGCTGCTGTGCATAGAGCCTATATTGTGCTCGTGTTGGCGCTGGACAAAACCGGATGCACCACGGGGGTGGATTCGAACCCACAACCTCCGCGGGGGAGTTGGGCCGGCACTTTTCCACTGCTGCACCCCAGAGCCTGTTGCAGCATTTGTGACTATAATGCCTAATATATAGAATAGAATAGAATAGACTTTATTTGCACAAGTGCATAGGACATTTTGGAGCTCAGCTCCCAGGGTCAGCATTTTAAAAAGAAGAGAAAACATACAGTACATCCTACAATCCTACATATATCCTACCACACTCCCTAAAGACAAATATCAAATATAATAAATAAGCACTTCATAGTCTAAAAACAACTCATATAATGTAATGTAATGTAATGTATCACTACCCTTTTGATGAACGTCTACCTTTGCTTACCTTTGTCCAGAGATAACAGAGGGTGTACTGTATAATTAAATGTACTTAAACCCCCGAGTCCCACAGATGTGTCTGGAACAACCTCCCATTACATATAAGACAGACAACGACCAAAGAAAGCTTTAATAACAAGCTCAAGACTCACTGTTTCACTCTTGTTTTTAGTTGATTCCATTGTATTTGTTGTTTTATTCTTGTTATTTTCCTGTATTGTTTTAATTAGATCTTTGTCTCCTTTTGATTTGTTCTTCATCATGTTTTCATCTTAATGTTTGTGTTGTTTAATGTTGTGTTCATTTTATTTTGCTTGCATTTCTCTTTTGTTGTTCTTTTTATATATAAAGCCCTTTGTGCTGCATGTGATGTGATGAAAGGTGCTTCCTGTATACTAATAAACTTTATTATTATAATCATTATTTCCACAGGTGATGAGGATCCACCAGACATCACTGTAAAGCAGAGACAGTAGAACTACCAGCTGCTACAGGCCTCTAACACACCACAGATCAACCAGATGAAGAAACAACCGACCCGCAGAGGAGACAGTTAGACCACACCACTCCCAGGTCCTACAACACATCGGGTCTGAGGTATACAACTTAATCAAGTGGTTCCCAAACTGGGGGTCTGTACACCCAGGGGGCCCAACTAATGATTTAGGGGTTTATCTTTAATGTTGTCACTCAACAGTAAACAAACCAACATACAGTATAAGTGTTTACAGGGTATCTGCACCTTTATATTTAGATTACGTAAGAAAGAGGCAAATGTTGTGAAAATAGCAGATCTACAAGCTCACAACGCCTCGCAGTGTGAGGCGTTGTGAGCTTGTAGATCTGCTATTTTCACAATGTTTATCTGTGGAACCGAGTCAAGTATAATGCCTCAACTCCCCAGTTCAAATATGATTATTTATCGTCGTGTCCTGAAACAGTATGTGAACCCTTGGAGTACACTAGAGGTTTCTCTCCTATCTAAAGGTTTATCATTTGTATCGTTCTCCAGAGATAACTCGTTTAACAACGAGAACCGTGATAATGTCCCATTCAATAGTCTGTAAAACGTGAAAATGTCTCATTCAATGCATTGATAGCATTAGAAGCCGGTGCCAGGCTATGAACCAGAGATAATATACACACAGCAATGTCTCAGCCACCGTCTAAGAGAAAGACTCATTCAAAGCAAACTTTTAGTTTCAGCTCCTATGATTCATGGCATTCCTTGAATTTGTATTAGTTTAAAAAGACTAAAACTAAGCTAAAAAACATTTCCTATACAAACATGTTTCCTACTTCAAGGTAAAATAAAATGTGCGCTGTGTGCGTGTGCAGTGTGCGGTGTGTGTGTGACGTCATTAACATGCTGTTCTGCCGGGGGAAAAAAATCATCAATACATCCTCTGTGGATATTGTCCAGAGACTGAACTAACTAACACTAACTAACACTAACTAAGTGACTAACAGAGTGTTAGTTATTAGTGATGCTTCATCATGTGGATGTTGTCCAGAGACTGAACTAACACTAACTAAGTGACTGAGTGTTAGTTATTAGTGATGCTTCATCATGTGGATGTTGTCCAGAGACTGAAGACCAAGAGTTTATTTGTCCTGTTTTTAACCCTTGTGTTGCCATGTTCTGCAGAATGCAATTATAGAGCAAGATGATCCATTCCACACAATAATGTGTCGGTTAATACAAAACACCTTTTTGTTATAGAGTTTTAACCAAAACCAAGATGAGAGAACATGTTACTCTAGTTTTATCATCATTAAACTGGCTCCAGGTTACTTTTAGGATAGATTTTAAAATAGTACAACAAGCTACCATCACATATAAGACAGACAACAACCATAGATATCTTATAAGACCCACTGTTTCACTCTTTCTTTTAGTCCATTACATTTTATGTGTTGTTTTGTTCTTGTTATTTTCCTTTTATATTCCATATATTTGAGTACTTTTTCCACTATTGGTGTATATCAGGGGTGTCAATTGAGTATAGCAAGGCTCCATGGGGAGCCTTGGGGAATAAAATCATGAATGTATCTATGTCTACAGCATTGATTATTATGTTATTGAATTACTGTAAAATAACTACAAATGCAAATTAGAACAAAATGATGGCTTTCACATGGTATTATATTCTCCGCAAAACTTGTATTCCCCCTATCTTGACAAATGGTATATTCCCCGGTTCAGTAGGTCAGCACAGGTGCAATGCATTATTGTTAATTAGCAGCAGTAGAAGGTTTTTCTAGTCAGTGCCACTGTTTGACAGTTCATCTTAAGGTAAGACGGCACTTGTCTTTCTTATTTGTTTTGCTTCCTTGTTGTGTATGTCTGTGTGCCATCAGATGTGTATATGATCACTTTTAAGGCATTATAGGCTTAGGTTACTGCTGGCTTATTCTCTTATATAATTTGTATTTGGTGCGTTTGGAGTGAAACTGCTCTGGTCTGTCACTGGTCTGTTCATGTGATACTGTTGTGTTTTGTTGTTGCATAGTAGGCTAATGCATTGGTTCTCAAAGTGGGGTCCGGGGACCCCCAGGGGTACTTGGAGGGGGTTCCAGGGGGTCCCCAGCTAAATGATGGATAGGAACCAAATGGACCCTTATGGGTCTGTAACTCTGAGAGTGAAATCAACATTGATTTTACTATATAAATTGGGGTCCCAGAGATAGAAATGCCATTAAATGGGGGTCCGTAGCCTAATGTATGTGAAACTGGGGGTCCTTGAAATTAAAATGGTTGAGAATCACTGTTAGAGAGCCGTAGAAATCTTCTCTTATGGGGGTCCCTTGGCTTATCTTTTCAAATGGGGGTCCGCGGGCTAAAATTTGGGGGTCCTTGACATGAAAAAGTTTGAGAACCACTGGGCTACATACTCAGGTTCAGAAGTACATTATGTGACTGTGTTCTCGTTCACACATTAATGAGCTCAAACTCGGGAGACTTGGGCGCACGGCGACACTAATCGTCCACACATGCACGCCCAACCAACCACGCACGCACAACCACGCACGCACAGGCACTTGCCTGGAAGGCCTTGTATTGAATGAGAATCTGACATGGAAGATACCGTAAATCCTCTAATAGTGACCTCTATTCCAGTGGTTCTCAAACTTTTTCATGTCAAGGACCCCCAAATTGACTCTTATTAGCCCGCGGACCCCCATTTCAAAAGATAAGCCAGGGACCCCAATAAGAGAAGGTTTATACGGCTTTCTAGCAGTGATTCTCAACCATTTTAATGTCAAGGACCCCCAGTTTGACATGCATTAGGCTACGGACCCCCATTTAATGGCATTTATATCTCTGGGACCCCAATTTATATTATAAAAATCAATGTTAATTTAACTCTGAGAGTGTACAAATGGAACGGGTCCATTTGGTTCCATTTGTACACTCTCTGAGTTACAGCACCAAGGGTCCATTTGGTTCCTATCCATCATTTAGCTGGGGGCCCCCTGGAACCGCCTCAAGTACCCCTGGGGGTCCCCGGACACCACTTTGAGAACCAATGCTCTATTCAATTAAAAAACGTTTCTATTAATGACTAATGTTAATTAATCACTTAATTATTTAGGGGTGACTTAGCAGGATGCATTAAGGTTTAATGCATCCTGCAGCAGCTATATTAATTCATGACCAACTGAAAATAATTGATGCGTCAAATTATTTTACACTCCCCCAGGTGCTGATAGCCTCCCACCTGCCCTCCTATGAGCTCAGGCACAACCAGGTGGCCTACACTTGACGGACAGCACTTCAAACTCAGGGTGGAGCGACAGCACTCATAGGTATGGTATGAGCTCAAGCATGTGGGCGACCTCAATCACTCTGCTGGGACAGATTTGACAAATTTAAGTGAAGGCCTCACCCAAGTAATGCCATCTTTTTAACTTTAAAGGGTCTACACCATGAATTTTAACTTTTTCTTCATTTTTGTGTGTTTTTGGTCTCCCCCACCTCTCTTCTGTTCCAACAAATACCCGACTTCGAGCATGCAGGCTTTCATAGGCTATCTGTGTTTTTTATGTAAAGTGGTCTGAAAACAGTCCGTCAGATTTGTTCCCCCACCCTACGTCACGTCTGGGAACAATTCCTCCCGTTTTTCAGTTCTAACCAACAAAAAAAAAATCCCCCCAAAAAAAAAACATTTTTTTTTTCATTTTTTTTTTTTTTAATTTTTTTTCTTATTTTTGTTTTTTACTTTTTCCACACAGAACCAGGACATAACATGCATACAAACTGGCTCAATAGCGCCCCGTGCCAAACAGGACAATGTGGTATTGCAGGTGAAAGTGCTTTATAAGCCAGAGAGAAGTTAGTTGGAATGAGTATATCTGAGGCTTGATTTAGGCTCAAACCTTTTGAAAAACGTTTGAGGGACATAAACAATATGATATCAAATATTATTATTATTTTTTAAATTCATGGTGTAGCTCCTTTAACCTGGTTACTAAAAGTTTTATGAGATTGCAATTTCATTTGCGATAAACCAATGGTATGTTGTAATGCAAATGAGCTGAAAGTAGTGGCAGTATAACTATGATCTATGGTCTCTTCACTTGACTCTACAGATGTACAGATATTTCCAGACATTCTGACATTCTGCATTTGGGCAAGGCCCGTTCTCCCGCTCTGCAATACAGACACGACACCCGGCCAGGCGTTTGGAGCAGGAGGACAGCATGGGCTGTATCATTGGTTCTATTTAGAAAAAGAAAGAAAAAATACACGCAAGAAAAACACACATTTTATCATTTATCATTGATATTATACACACATTTTTCAGTGTCCACACCAGCCATAACTGGTGTGGACTACTCTAGGTGGACAAATGTCCGTCTTGTGACATGATGTCATCAATAGATACAATTTTGGTTTGATAAAAAGTTGGGTTTGAAAATCAGACATTTATCTATGCTAGTATAGATAGCTGACTCCATTCATATTTGTTGAATGATTTTTGATTCTCTTTGTTTTATTTCCTGAAAAGCAAAGTCTTAACATTTTATTTACTTGTCTCTCAATCCATATTTTTTTCTTTTACGTCAAAATTTTATATACGGTCAATATATTTTAACCGTTCAAGCCAGTTGTCACAACACTAATTCCAATACTATATTGGATTATTACTGTGTTACCGATGCAAAATGGAAACAATACCTCTGCAGAGTAGGCAGGCATTTTGCCTGTGGTTCCACCAGCTCCTGGGTAGCAGACACTACACCTTGAATTTTCTGTGTGACCTATTGCAGGCCTTGAGCTCCATCTAGAAGGTCGCCCACATGCTGCCTCAGGGACTGCAGTTCGGACGGCTCAGTTCTGGAACTGAGACATTTCACAAATCATTAGCAGATCAAGTTTAAGCTTTGAGAACAAACATTCTGGAGTGAAAAACAGGTGAAGCAGGATTATAGTGCATACTTAAGCACTT
Source organism: Gymnoscopelus microlampas (assembly GCF_963454915.1). NCBI lineage: Eukaryota > Metazoa > Chordata > Actinopteri > Myctophiformes > Myctophidae > Gymnoscopelus > Gymnoscopelus microlampas. The sequence continues at coordinate 51,685,419 of NC_139951.1, forward strand.
GACAGACTTAATGCTGCTGTGAAAAAACTGAAAATACAATCTTAGGCCTACTGCATGCCTTATGGTTTAAGTTGCATTGCACAGCCATCAGTTTGTAAGCAAGAAATATCCCTGATATTAGACATAGAGGAACAATTTCTCTTATTGATGGAGTGATTCAAATTCAACAGCTAAAAACTCACTCAACAGTAGCTCTCACTCTCGATAAAGCAACTGTTAATTAAAAAAAAAAGATATTTTGTTTTACAATACCCGACTCTGTCTTTCGCACCACTACCTGAAGGCCGTTTCATCCACAGCCAGCACCTTCCTGGCATTTTTGCTTCCAGTAGCTGGACCCTACATTGAGAATAATGCAGAGTCAAGCTAGCACATTTAAGAAGGTGCTCATTTACTAATGACACTAATTTCAGATCATTTTAATTACAACATTCAGCAATGCATATATGAGCACAAATGACATGAGGATTGACCTGTAAAACAAACAATAGTTAAGTAAGCCAAGCTAAGACAACATGTAGTCTACACTGCAGTGAATCATGTTGTCTAGCGACAGACCAAAGTGAGACTTATGCACTTGACAGACTTTATGCTGCAGTGACAAACATGGGATTAAACTAACGCATTAAAGTAACTGTTTTCCTGTTCTCTGTTATACATTATAGTTCCTAAGTACAGTAACCAGGTTAAAGTTACTAAAGTTTAAAAAATGGCATTACTTGGATGAGGCCTTCACTGAAATCTGTCATGCACGTCCCAGCAGAGTGATTCAAATTCAACAGCTAAGAAGTATCAAAGTAGCTCTCTCACTCGATAAAGCATATGTTAATTCCAAATATTAACACCTCAGTCTACAGTCTTTCTATGCTTATGTGTTCACTAATGATTATTTGTCCTAGTGTCTATGCTGACCTGGTCTTGGCTAGACACCTGTCACTCCCCTTCTCTAGATTAGAGCCTGACACTATAAAGAGGAGCTGTAGCCAGCTCTCGGCTATTCCCCCCCAGCACCCCAGCAGAGCACAAGAGTTTATTGGTTCCCTTGACTATTTGTACTTTCTTTATTTCAGTTACGATGGGCTGATTGTAATAATAATAATAATAAACTTTATTTGTATAGCACCTTTCATGACATGAAATGCAGCGCAAAGTGCTTTACAGAGCAAGAATACAGTTACAGTTACAACCAATTTAACAATAAAGCAAACAAAAATAAAATGAAATAAAAGCAAAAGCATAAAACAACATTAAAATAGGCAATACAGTGAGGACTTAAAAATCAACCAAAGAATCAGCTAAAAGCAAGAGTGAAGAAATAGGTCTTGAGCTGTGCTTTAAAGCTATCGACAGAGGCTGCCTGTCTTAGGTGTAATGGGAGTTTATTCCACACTGTTGGTCCGTAAAAGCAGAATGCTGCTTCACCGTATTTTTTATGTCATTGTAGGCACCTCGAGCAGGTCAGCACTTGAAGACCTGAGGGGCCGGTTTGGAACATATCTCTCTAGGCAGTCATAGAGGTAGGAAGGTGCCAGACAAAAGCTATATAAGTGTTTTTAATGTTTGGTATGATTTTCGTTATTGGTTACTTTGTACTTTGTCTTTTGGTAGTTCATGGGAGTCTGGTGAAAGGACACAATTGTAACTTTAATTAGAAATATAAATAAAGATTCTTTATTTAACTGCTGTCCCTTCAGACTCAGTGATTTCATTTCCCATAGAGTGTGAGGACGTAGTCTTCTTCGTTTGCCACCTTCACCTTCTTGACGATGACAGGGAGTACTGCTTCTGCTTCGACAAAAGATTAACATGTATTTGTCCACAGACCCCCATCTGATAAGATTTGGTTTTAAATATACTTATTTTCAGGTTTGTGTGTGATTGTGTGCTAACAATGTGTGTTAACATAATTTATACACTAGTCTTGACTTTCTGTTCTGATTCAGATTACACAAACTAGGTATACCACCTGTTTGATGAATGTAACCGATATAGGGTGATGAGTTAAACAAAGGGGCTTTGAGGAATGTTCAGGATGATCTTATACAAGACCATAGATGTAATATAGTTGGATGATTACATTATATGATAAGATGGCGGACAAGTTTCAAATAACTTGATCATTGAGAGACAAATCCTTTAAGGTGTGCATCTTTTTTGGAAGCATATATTCATTCTGTAGATTTATTATTCACTGTAACACCTAATTCAAGGGCACAGAAATGTGGCAGTCATAGGGGTCTTAAACGTTTTCAGGCCAGGGACCCCCGTTGGGGGGTGGTACAGCATATATTGTATAATGCAGGGGTCTTCAACGTTTTCAGGCGTTTTCAGATATACTTTTGCTGCTCTTTTCTCCCTCTACACCTATAACTCTTTGCCAAAAATAGCCGATCTACAAGCTCACAACGCCTCGCACTGCGAGGCGTTGTGAGCTTGTAGATCTGCTATTTTTGGCTAAAGTTCTCCTCAGAAAAGGGATGCTAGGGTTCAAGTGGTTAATATAAAAAAAGAAAAATCATATCACACAAAGATTTGGCGGACCCCTGTAGTAACTCTGAGGACCCCCTAGGGGTCCTGGACCCCCTGTTGAAGATCCCTGGTATAATGTATAACATTGTGTTTCATATGTATAGACATACGTACCATGTTGTGCATTCAAGCTATTCAAATAATAGATTAATATATTCATTCATATCCACTGCCATTAGTAAACATACTTTACTAACTGAGAAGAATGTAATACTATCAACAATCTACCACACTTTAAGTATATTTTGATGCCGATACTTTTGTACTTTTACTCAAGTAAATTTTCATTACCAGACTTGTACTACAATTGCAGTATTGATATAATTGATTCATTGATATTCATTGTTAAATAAATATTACAATGTATGTCTATTATTATTATTATTATTATTATTATTATTATTATTATTATTACCCTTATTATTATTATTGCTGTTATATATTTCGCTAACTTCTTCTCTTTAACTTTTAAATGAGTGAAATGACGTTTGCATTGAAAACAAATGTATCTATTTTTGGTTCGTGCACATGTGCGTGCTTGTAATAGTGTGTGTGTGTGTGTGTGTGTGTGTGTGTGTGTGTGTGTGTGTGTGTGTGTGTGTGTGTGTGTGTGTGTGTGTGTGTGTGTGTGTGTGTGTGTGTGTGTGGGGAGGGGGGGGGCTTGTGTCGTGTTTGTGTGTGCACGTCATAGAGCTGTTTGGGTTACGCGAGAGGGCATTCCCGGGGATGCCCTCTTGCATGTACGCATGTCTGCTTGTCAGACCAATCACAGCCCTTGCTGTGTTGTCCCTCCCTTTAACTACGCTGCTCTTGCAGAGCTCGGCTCAGTTCTCAAGGTTTCCAGCGGATGCAAGGTCCCTCGATACTAGGTCTCTCCGGTCGATGATAGATTACTATTGGAAACTGTTCTACTTGATTTCGGTTCATATATCACGGATCTACTTTAATTTCGTCGTCTTTTGTCCAAGGTGAGTAATATTACTTGATATATACTTTTCTCCCGCCTTTATTACTTTATTTTTATTTTTTCCCGCCTTTTTTGGACTACATGAACGTTCAGATTTCAAACACAGTTTTTAATCCATGGCCACGGATGTTATGATTATGTACGGGCCCTCAGAAGTAGCTGTATCTTCCGTATTGTTCAATAAAAACGCATCTTAATCCGATCGGTGGCCATTTGCTCATAGCTGGCTCCACTCTATCAGAGTGCAGTACACCTACCAACCGATGGGTAATGCAGTTGAAAGCATGGCGGACATGCTGAGAAAATGGCCACCGATCGGATTAAAATGCTTTTTATTGAACAATACTGAAGATACAGTTACTTCTGAGGGCTCGAACAGAATCGTCACATCCGTGGCCGTGAGGTGAGAACTTTATATTTGAAATTTGAACGTTTATGTACATGTACGGGCCTTAAATGAATTAAGTGCAAACGCCAGGTTACGTTTGTTTCAGGCCCCAGGACTCTGTTGGTTTGTTTATAAACTTACGTCACAATCGACCTGTCCATAACAATTCATTATACAACGCAGAATGCCAGCTTTTAATCAACATTGCATTTGTTATATCTTGTCTGTTAAAAATTGAGCTTGTAGATCTGCTAAAACTAACTTTAAGCAGCAACGATTGCTCTGAAACTGGGTTAAAAACAAAAGGGACTAGTCAGCTAGGCTAACCAGTGCTAACGGCTATAAAAGTATGCTTACAACTTCCGCATGGCAGTGACGTAAATGATTACATTATCAACAGTATTGCTATCATGTTTATGTATTTACCAGGGACACAGTGCACATTAATCAACATGTTGGTTTTCACATCCGTGTAATGAACCAGAGTTAGCCAGAAGCTAGCTTTCATCTGTAGTCCCTGAGCAGGCTGTTAAAAGTGCTGATATAACTATCCATACATAAACGGTTGTATTAATAATACCATACAAGACCAGTAGACATAGTACAGGAGACAGAACAATTATATTGTATATGTTGGTGGACTTTACTGAGACAATGGCAAACAACGTGGCTTTGACTCAGTATAGAGTAACATGAGTTTAACTCTAGAAGGAGATGCTGTTGTAATTTGACTGTTTTACTAGCAGTAAATAGACATTCATTTGACGCACTGTTTGGTTCAACAAGTGTTTATCTGTACCGAGCATTGTACTGGGTTGACTAATGTTAGAGGACGCCGTGGCTTTGGGGTTGTTTAAATTAACCTTGTTGCTTGTTTCTCTCGCTGAACCTGGCAACTGCCATGTCAATAGCAGATCTACAAGCTCACAACGCGTCGCGCTGCGAGCTTGTAGATCGGCTATTTTCAAATAGACTATGTATAAAATAAGGCTAAAGTGGTTAAGGTATGTTTTATAATGTAATAATTTATATCTTAAAAGTAACTAGTAACTAAAGTTTTCAAATAATTGTAGTGGAGTAAAAGTACAATATTTGCCTCTGAGATGTAGTGGAGTAGAAGTAAAAGTATTGGAAAAGGCCGCGGACCCCCATCAAAATATTTTGTTCCAGGGACCCCCCAGAAGCAACGATTTGAGTTAAAAATGTTCGCTTTAAAAATATATGTATTCAAAGATTTGCACACATTTTCACGATTTTTCAAAAATAGCAGATCTACAAGCTCATAGCGCGGCACTCGGTGCCGCGCTATGAGCTTGTATATCTGCTATTTTTGAATAGCCCAAAGTGTAAAATAATGCTTTTTAGCTCAAATCTAAAAATGACACAGTTCCAGGTCTCAATGGGTTAACCAATTCAACCACATGAATCCTAGCGTCCCTATTCGGGGCTTGTCGTAATAGGCAAACATTCAGTGAAAACAAAAATCGTCTCACTACACGTCACGAGGCATTGTGTGAGCTTGTAGATCGGCAGAGATTGATGAGTGATAGAAAAGGACGGGGCCAATTACAGACCCCCTTGCGCACCCATCTAAGTATATAGGGTTTAAGTCATTGAACCCCTATATGTACTTCACACAATGAATAAAGAAAACGACTTCCATTTTCACTTTAAAAATTATAAAACATTTTTTTGCACTCAAAGGCTACATGCCAATGTCTGGATAAGTCTCTGCCACCTTGTGTAGTGATGGACGGCGACCAGGCGTGTGTTTCCAAACCTAACATTTCTTGAAGTTCTGTGCCTTGTAGAATAACAAGTGTATAACCTAGTTTAACCATGCAGTCAAATGGCCAATAGTTCACTCCTGGCCCTTGCAAATGGAAACGGTCATTGTTTTCCTTTTTTTTTTTATTATTGTGATTTATTGCATTTGTATATTGTACATTAGTCAAAGCATCTGTGGACTAGTGACTCCTCAGTAAAATGTAAAATGGAATGTCACAGTTTTAAGTAAACCAATACTAAAAATCTTTGAATGGGATTGTGTGTTAATAGTGATGTTTTGTTTGTTTTTGCATGATCAAAATTTTGATTTGCAAATTCTTATCTGTATTTACGATTAGAGGTTGGGTGTTCACTAATGTCTATGGTAAGTTTACGGTAACTTTTGATTGAAAAATAAGGCCCTGCTACAAATAATAACTTCTCTAGCTGTGGTCTTTTGGAGCAGTAAGGATGAAGTCATTAGTAGACACAATTTCGGGTTTTATCGTATTTGTTGGCTATTCACTAAATCCAATGCCATCTGCAAACTCACAACACCTTGCATCGCCTATTTTCGCCACTAAATAGGCAATTTATGAAATATTGGAAGAGGGTTTGTGCCCAATAGCAATGGTCTGAGACTAAAGAACCCTACCTCCCCCTTCGCCCCTTGCAGGAGGAAACAAACTGCAGACCACGGCGAAAGCGGATGAGATGAAGGCGGCGGAGATATCCAAGCCAACGCCACCCTCCATGGCTGCCCCAGAGACCAAGAATGATATCTCTGATTGGCTGTCTGCGGCGGCGCTAGCTGCACTGCAGAACGACGTGTTGGACACGACTACGTTGAAGAGGTATTCTGACAGTTCACTTGGGTGTTGCTTGCCAAAAATAACTGATCTACATGCTAACACGTCGCATCACGACACATTGTTAGCTTGTAGATCAGTTATTTTTGTGAGTATAGATTATATTGTTAAATTGTCCTTTTTTTTAGTAAGGCAAAAAAGTGTGCACACCTGCAGCAGCCCAAATAGGGAGACAGCTGTTTTTTGTTTAACAAACCCCACTGGCCATGAACCAGAGGGGAAGGCCAGTGCTGTGGATGTGGGGATGTAATCGTTATATATTGCACTCCATCAAACACAAGTATAAAAGAGTTAAAATGAAGACTGGCTCTGAGTCTGCCGTACAATTGTATTTTTACGGCGTTGCTCGGCAACACCCTACCTGTCTATGAGAGGGTCTGTGTGTCACAAACCACAGGACCGATCAGTGCTAAACTTTGCATGCACGCTACACAGAATTAACTCCACATTGGAGCCATGCTGTTGGATCCTATAAGAGTTCAAGTTAAAAACCACTGCTATAGAGGGAATTGAACATTTTGTGTTACCCATCTCCTTAGGTCCGCAACGATGAAGGCAAAGTCATCCGCTTCCACTGCAAGCTGTGTGAATGCAGTTTCAACCATCCCAACGCGAAGGAGATGCATCTGAAGGGAAGGAGGCATCGACTGCAGTACAAGGTTGGTACATTTTCATAGGTGCAGGCACAAGTGTTATTATGCCTAATGTATTATCTTTGGCTGATGTCGCTTGCTGATAAGAACTGATCTTCAAGTCATGTTTTAGCTGGGACAACGTTATTTTTAGCATGACAGATTTTTAGACCGAAGCGAGTAATCTACACGACCCAGGACACTAGACTGAACTATTTTGAATGGTTAAACAATAAGTCATAAGTTGATCATGCCGTCATCTGTCCTGACATTTCCTCTTCACCTGGTCTTCCTCATATGATTGAATTTTCTGTGGCTATTTTAATCCATTTTATGACACATTAATACAAATTAAATCAATTGCAGATTTATCAATAAGCTTGTGCAATCTTGTTTTGTCTTCATTTGCCAAGAAATTTGAAATTCCTAGTACCTCAGACTTAAAAGTCTATGATGACTTGAACACTGAAGTTGACGAGGAGGCGTTTCAGTTTTTTATAAAGAAACCAGACCTTGGTGTGTTGGAGATTTGTTCACCCCAAGACCCAAATCCTGAAGGTGAGTTCTGTTGCTTATCAACATGGAGCCTTATAGCCTCATCCATACAGTCCTGGCTAACCTAAAATGTCACACAGGTATATTGTTGTACTTTGAAATGATCTTTGTTTCTATACGCCCAATGTAAGTAAAAGAGAGAAAGTGTCTGAGGAAGAACTTTGTTGGTGTGTGGATCCTTCCGTATCTAATGTGAGCTTTTTACATTACACTTGCCACAAACATTCCTCTCTTGCTAATCACACTTGTTATGTCAACATTATTGCTAGATTCAGTGAGCCCCTCTGCAAGCAATTCCATTGCCAGCAGCAGCAGCTCCTTTCTCAGCTCTGGTGCAGACAATGACGGGGACTCGGATGACACCATCAGTCCTGCTCCAAGAAACAGAGCTGACCTGACTCGTCTCGCTCAGGTAAGCGTTGCTTTTTTGGGGGGGGGGGGGGGGGGGGGGGGCGGTCATGGTTTACATTTTTGTCACCTTAAATATACTTGGCCACCAAATGTAGTGGCCTGTACAACCAGTGCTTTAAAATATTACTGTCTATCCCTGTGTTTCCCCTCCCTTTTTTTTACTTCCACTTAGATGGTTGAAAAAATTCTGAAGGACAGACCTGGCGGAGAGAGGATCCTTACCGAGTATGCTCGGACAAAAAGCCTAACGGATACCAGAAGACGCGACATGGTGAAGATATTGGTTGCACACATGGCAAGTGAACATGGGTATGTTGTCATCTAAAAATTATGCACCCAATGCGCAATTTTGGTTGTACTTGGTGCAGGCCAAAATCCTCCTTTTTGCAGAAGGCAGCGGCACAGCAATACTTTTGTTTGGATCTCATACGTGTGTGTGTGTGTGTGTGTGTGTGTGTGTGTGTGTGTGTGTGTGTGTGTGTGTGTGTGTACTGTAGGACGAGTCCTTCAAGGCGTGTTAAAGAGGACTATGCACAGGGCATCACTGCCTTATTCCCATACCTGGCCGATCCCCAGGGAAATATGGGCTATGTAAGTACATAAAACACCAGTCTAACGCACATTTACACATGCTCATTAAAACCAAATGACACTTTTCCCCCCTCTTTTCGTCTTGTGTTTTAGGAACAGTATTACAATCCAGTAGATGGGAGTGGGTTTCTGGCATGGCGAGTGAAATCCCTTCAAAAAGAAGCATCAGACGGACAAAAAAAGAGCAGAAATGTTCAGCCACTGACGGGTGTGTGATTTTGATTGTAGCTAGAATTTAAGGGGGAAGTCACATGTTCACACACACACACACACACACACACACACACACACACACACACACACACACACACACACACACACACACACAGACACACACAGACACACACACACACACACACACCACACACACACACACACACACACACACACACACACACACACACACACACACACACACACACACACAGGAAGAACCAGTGCAACATGTCATGTTTCCCCCAGTCCACTGTCTAGCAACTGTGAAGATGGATCCTTATAGTAAATGCATATCACTGGAAAGTATTGCAGCAGTATATGTTGTTTCTACACTGTTACAGGTGGTCCAAATGCTGGCGACAGAGCTCCCGTCTGTGAGGAAAACCAGCTAACCACAGAAACCCAGTGTCGTGAGGCCATTGTATATGTGGCTGTATGTATGTATGTATGTGGCTCTTCAACTGCCTTGCATTAACCCACTAAGACCTGAGGAAGCGTCTGTGTCACTTTTTCATTTGAGCTAAAAAGCATTATTTTACACGTTGACTATTCAAAAATAGCAGATATACAAGCTCATAGCGCGGCACCGAGTGCCGTGCTATGAGCTTGTAGATCTGCTATTTAAAAAAAATATATATTCTTTTAAAGCGAACAATAACTCAAATCTTTGCTTCTGGGGGTCCATGGAACAAAATATTTTGAGATGGGGGTCCGCGACCAAATTCATATCATTTTGGGGGGTCCTTTACATTTAGTCTGCCTGTAGATAGTGCTTTTGTAATAGTTTCTAATTGTAACACTCCTCATACTGCATGAGTTGTTGTAGCCTATATCGTCTTAGTAACATTATTATGTTTTCTCCATCAAAGCATGCATGCTGTACGTGTGAAACATCTTGACCGGCAGAAATACATCTGCTTTGAGGGACTGACTGTCTTTTACATCATTTCTGGAGTGTGGTGAGTGAAACATTGTTCCACAGCATGCCCTATGCCATTGATGGTGTACAAATGATTGGGGTCCATTTGGTTCCATTTTTACACTGTCTTAACATTGATTTTACAATATAAATTGGGGTCCCAGAGATAGACATGCCATTAAATGGGGGTCCTTGATATTAAAATGGTTGAGAATCACTGCTAGAGCCGTAAAAGTCTTATTATGGGGGTCCCTGGCATATCTTTTCAAATGGGGGCCTGTGGGCTAATTGTCAATTTGGGGGGTCCTTGACATGAAAAATTGAGAACCACTGTCATATGCAACAACATGCTGGGTGTACAGTACAAGGCACAATCCATTTTATTTAGGATAGAGTGATTCAATGTCTTCAGTAGGGCTGTCAATCTTCCTCATATGATTGAATTTTCTGTGGCTATTTTAATCCATTTTTATGACACATTAATACAAATTAAATCAATTGCACAACAGATTTATCAATAAGCTTGTGCAATCTTGTTTTGTCTTCAGTTGCCAAGAAATTTGAAATTCCTAGTACCTCAGACTTAAAAGTCTATGATGACTTGAACACTGAAGTTGACGAGGAGGCGTTTCAGTTTTTTATGAAGAAACCAGACCTTGGTGTGTTGGAGATTTGTTCACCCCAAGACCCAAATCCTGAAGGTGAGTTCTGTTGCTTATCAACATGGAGCCTTATAGCCTCATCCATACAGTCCTGGCTAACCTAAAATGTCACACAGGTATATTTTTGTACTTTGAAATGATCTTTGTTTCTATACGCCCAATGTAAGTAAAAGAGAGAAAGTGTCTGAGGAAGAACTTTGTTGGTGTGTGGATCCTTCCGTATCTAATGTGAGCTTTTTACATTACACTTGCCACAAACATTCCTCTCTTGCTAATCACACTTGTTATGTCAACATTATTGCTAGATTCAGTGAGCCCCTCTGCAAGCAATTCCATTGCCAGCAGCAGCAGCTCCTTTCTCAGCTCTGGTGCAGACAATGACGGGGACTCGGATGACACCATCAGTCCTGCTCCAAGAAACAGAGCTGACCTGACTCGTCTCGCTCAGGTAAGCGTTGCTTTTTTTGGGGGGGGGGGCGGTCATGGTTTACATTTTTGTCACCTTAAATATACTTGGCCACCAAATGTAGTGGCCTGTAGGACCAGTGCTTTAAAATATTACTGTCTATCCCTGTGTTTCCCCTCCCTTTTTTTTACTTCCACTTAGATGGTTGAAAAAATTCTGAAGGACAGACCTGGCGGAGAGAGGATCATTACCGAGTATGCTCGGATAAAAAGCCTAACGGATACCAGAAGACGCGACATGGTGAAGATATTGGTTGCACACATGGCAAGTGAACATGGGTATGTTGTCATCTAAAAATTATGCACCCAATGCGCAATTTTGGTTGTACTTGGTGCAGGCCAAAATCCTCCTTTTTGCAGAAGGCAGGGGCACAGCAATACTTTTGTTTGGATCTCATACGGTGTGTGTGTGTGTGTGTGTGTGTGTGTGTGTGTGTGTGTGTGTGTGTGTGTGTGTGTGTGTGTGTGTGTGTGTGTGTGTGTGTGTGTGTGTGTGTGTGTGTGTGTGTGTGTGTGTGTGTGTACTGTAGGACGAGTCCTTCAAGGCGTGTTAAAGAGGACTATGCACAGGGCATCACTGCCTTATTCCCATACCTGGCCGATCCCCAGGGAAATATGGGCTATGTAAGTACATAAAACACCAGTCAAACGCACATTTACACATGCTCATTAAAACCAAATGACACTTTTCCCCCCTCTTTTCGTCTTGTGTTTTAGGAACAGTATTACAATCCAGTAGATGGGAGTGGGTTTCTGGCATGGCGAGTGAAATCCCTTCAAAAAGAAGCATCAGACGGACAAAAAAAGAGCAGAAATGTTCAGCCACTGACGGGTGTGTGATTTTGATTGTAGCTAGAATTTAAGGGGGAAGTCACATGTTCACACACACACACACACACACACACACACACACACACACACACGAAGAACCAGTGCAACATGTCATGTTTCCCCCAGTCCACTGTCTAGCAACTGTGAAGATGGATCCTTATAGTAAATGCATATCACTGGAAAGTATTACAGCAGTATATGTGGTTTCTACACTGTTACAGGTGGTCCAAATGCTGGCGACAGAGCTCCCGTCTGTGAGGAAAACCAGCTAACCACAGAAACCCAGTGTCGTGAGGCCATTGTATATGTGGCTGTATGTATGTATGTATGTGGCTCTTCAACTGCCTTGCATTAACCCACTAAGACCTGAGGAAGCGTCTGTGTCACTTTTTCATTTGAGCTAAAAAGCATTATTTTACACGTTGACTATTCAAAAATAGCAGATATACAAGCTCATAGCGCGGCACCGAGTGCCGTGCTATGAGTTTGTAGATCTGCTATTTTTTGAAAATATATATTCTTTTAAAGCGAACAATAACTCAAATCTTTGCTTCTGGGGGTCCATGGAACAAAATATTTTGAGATGGGGGTCCGCGACCAAATTCATCGTGATAATATCGTAATCGTGATATTTTTGGCCACCATTATCGTGATATGACATTTTCATATCGTCCCATCCCTAGCTGAGGCATCTGGTGGGATATAAACGACAGACAGGATGATAGAAGAGAACTCTCTCGGCCGATAGAAGGGCTTACACATGAGCATCAGACACTCCAACTCCGGTGTGCAGGTTCGTGACGTTAAAGTATTTTAACGTCAGAACACCATCTCGTGTTGATATAACAACAAACACCGCCCCCGCATTGTTTGCGCGAGTCTACTTTGGAGCGGTCGGCTCGGTGTAGCGTGAAGCCAGCCTGTTGCACCGAGGAATCCGGAATCTCCTCATCCAGCCATGTTTCTGTGAGGCATATAGCTGCGGCGTCCTTATAGTCCCTCTGAGTACGGATGAGCATAGCAAGTTCTTCTGCAAGGGAAAGTGCGACATTGTATCATATTGGTCCCTGAATCTGAACAAAGCAAACGCACTACTGGTTTGAAAACACACTTAATGCGTTACTTTTGAGCGTCCTGTGTATCACAAAAACCTTAACGTTATCGGTCTCTCCACTCTCGCCACTTCTAACATTATCTGTCCTTCCATTGTCATGTCCTCCTCTCATCCAGGGCTATGAGTGGCTGCAGTGTGGAGGTGTTTAAGAGGATGGGCACGCTGTACTCTGAAATGAGCGTCCACGAGCGCTCTCTGGACTACTTCATCGACCTGCTGCACAAAGACCAGCTGGATGAGACCATTCAAGTGGAGCCACTCACCAAGGCCATCAAATACTACCAGGTAACAACAATACAGGACCTCTAGGCTGCCATCTAGCATTTAAAACATGCACACATTTGTGTGTGTGTGTGTGTGTGTGTGTGTGTGTGTGTGTGTGTGTGTGTGTGTGTGTGTGTGTGTGTGTGTGTGTGTGTGTGTGTGTGTGTGTGTGTGTGTGTGTGTGTGTGTGTGTGTGTGTGTGTGTGTGTGTGTGTGTGTGTGTGTGTGTGTGTGTGTCTCTCTCCATGGAAAAACTGTGCATGTGCCTGTTCTGCATTAATACGCATTCAACGTATTCATGCTTGTTACTTGTCTGTAAGTTACTCACTACTGTCACCCAACGTTTCCCCCCCTGAGAGAACATTTGGCAACAGTGGCAAGGAAAAAACTCTCCTTTTAACCACTTAAACCCTATACTTAGTTGACTGGATTCCCAAGAACTCTATTCTAGATCCACTCCTGTTTTCGCTCTACACTGAAATACATCGTCATCAAATGTTTGCGATAGGGTTCATGTGGTTATTGGGAAGAAACCTTGGGCAGAACCAGGCTCTACAGGGTGGGCGCCCCTGAGATACAGGGGAATGGAGAGAGAGAATAAGTGCCTGGTGTGCATGGATTCAAGTTCTCGCCACGACTGATTTCAGTCATTTGTATTCCATAGCCAGCATGTCTTCTATGGCATCATGTTGCGCACCTATGCTCTCAATGCGCCTGCGACTGTTTCACAAATCACACATTACGACTTGGTCATACAAACCTTTTTCAGTCGTGAGATTGTATTTTGCTTTAATCCATGGGTGTGTCTCAGTTCATCCAGAGTGGCCTGGACTGTGTGGCAGTGGCGTCGGCTCGCCTGCGGGCCTTCCTGACCGCCGGTCAGGAGAGCTCCAGCCTCTGCATCCTGCTGAAGGACCTGGACACCTCCTGCTCCGACATCAGACAGTTCTGCAAGAAGATCCGTCGCCGCATGCCCGGAACGGACGTGATGGGAGCACCCGCCGCTGTCATGTTTGGACCACAGGTACACATACACCCATTCTACTGTCTGTACGGGTCAGTGATTCTCAAACCTTTGAATTTCAACGACCCCCCCCCCCCCCCCTAATTTCTATGTGCACTAGGCCACAGACCCCCATTTGATGCAATTCATCTCTGGGGTCAATTCTTCATCTCTGGGAACCCCAATCTACCCTGTACAATATTTTTTCAATTAAACAAAAAGCTACTTTTTGATATAATCTTTCACTGATATATTTTTCACAATGACCATTCCACATACAGCTTCTCTTAGAGTGTTTGCCGTTGACAACCGGGAATGTATTTCTTTGTGTACTTTTACAGTTAATAACAGGATTCCCACTGTCATGAATTTCCTGGATATATTTTGAAATGAGAAAAACTGTCTGCCAGGCCTGGAAAATGTTTGGAATTCATCAAATGTTTTGGAAGATGTTTGGATATACATAGTTTTTGGCTATTGATTTTGTTCATAAAAAACATGTCTAACATTTCATGAAATATGTAACATGGTAAAATGCAGTGCTGCGTGAGAGCTGCCTATTATACAGAACATCACGTAACAAAAATAATACATCTACAAGCTAAGAACAAACGTTGTTAGCTTGTAGATCTGTTCTGTCATGTGACGCCTTTGCTCGAGGTCTGTCTTGGGGCATTGATGGAGTAAGAGCCTCATTATTGCCACCATACGATTGATATAGGCCTGGAAATAGGGTGAAAAAGTTATGGAAAAGTTTTGAAAATGACCAGGTAAAAATGTGTGGGAACCCTGACCAGTGCTTTAAAATATTACTGTCTATCCCTGTGTCTCCCTTTTTTTTACTTCCACTTAGATGGTTGAAAAAATTCTGAAGGACAGACCTGGCGGAGAGAGGATCCTTACCGAGTATGCTCGGACAAAAAGCCGGATACCAGAAGACGCGACATGGTGAAGATATTGGTTGCACACATGGCAAGTGAACATGGGTATGTTGTCATCTAAAAATTATGCACCCAATACACAATTTTGGTTGTACTTGGTGCAGGCCAAAATCCTCCTTTTTGCAGAAGGCAGCGGCACAGCAATACTTTTGTTTGGATCTCATACGTGTGTGTGTGTGTGTGTGTGTGTGTGTGTGTGTGTGTGTGTACTGTAGGACAAGTCCTTCAAGGCGTGTTAAAGAGGACTATGCAAAGGGCATCACTGCCTTATTCCCATACCTGGCCGATCCCCAGGGAAATTTGGGCTATGTAAGTACATAAAACACCAGTCTAACGCACATTTACACATGCTCATTAAAACCAAATGACACTTTTCCCACCTCTTTTCTTCTTGTGTTTTGATTCCAAACATGCAAACATGACCCGCTTTAATGACTTCAGTCTATATTAGTAGCTTAATGACTAGTATTAACATTCTATTGTCTTTTTTATGTCCAATGTATTTGTATTTAAGTTCATAAAGTTAACATAAGTATAACTAAATGCATTTGAAATGAAATAAAAATGATACTTTTCAGGATTCCAATAGCAAACATTAGGTCATCAAAGTTGCATCACCCCTGGTCTAGATAAAGAGCATCTGATAAGTGACTACATTGTCCTGTGTTTCCTCAGGTTGTAAACACAGACAGGGTGACGATGGACCTCGCTCTGAGCCCCCTGAGACAAGACCACCTGAATAACAACAGCACAGGCAGTACCGTAGGACCATAGAGGTATGCGTAGGACGCGCAGCTTGTCAGTCACCGCGGGGAGGCGGGACATGGGAAGTGGAGCAGAGTGTGAGAGAGGAGCTTAAGTTTTACTAAATTATTAAAAATGTTAAACGGCATCGCCGATCCGAGCGCATTAATGCAGATTAACCGCGCGCTAGTATTGCTTTTTTTGGTACCTTTGAGAAATCTCTGCAACTTCTAAGCGACGAGCTATTAGCCCGAGACGAGACAGTGGTACCCGCGACTACGAGAGAGAGTGCTTTAACCGACAAGGGACCCTGGATACCGCCTTCCCAAATACAAAAAAGGTAAACAGGGGCTAGTGTAACCCTATGAGTCATGAGCCAAATTGCAATACCGAAAATCTCGGCCACTCGCTCACTCCCACTCGGTCACTCCGACTTCGAACCGGAAGTAGTCGCGGTCCAATTGTTCATGTGCGTCTTGGAGGAGGCGAGTGGAGTCGAGTGGAGGAGGCTCTCCACTTCCGCATTGAGCGAGTGTACATCAAGTGTATCCTCGACCACTCTCAACAGCTCCTCCGCGGCAGATTTCCGCATCACGTGTACACTTGTTTTTGTTTTTTTCCCCTTCTCCCGTGACGTATACATGGTCCGCCTCCTCCACATGTGCCGAAAACACCGCCCCCCCCCCCCCCCCCCCCCCCCCTTGCCCCCGCCGCTCACTCGTTGCGCATCTCTCACACACACACACACACACACACACACACACACACACACACATTCTGGGGGGAACATTAGCCGAAAATTGCAGATCTACAAGCTGAAGGACATTTTGTGTCAAATCTTCATTATCATGGCTGTGACCAGACGAGGTGCCATTAGCACTGTCTTGATTAAAAATGTTTACTCTTGCAGTGTAACGACGAGGCTCTCTTTGCAATTTCACTGCTATCTTTAAGCTGGCGCCCATTATAAGCTGATATGGACATTAACCTCAGATACAGTATGAAATTCTCATTTACTGAGCGATGCCCACATTTATTGCACTCAATAAATGTCATGATCCAATTTAGCAGGTATCACTTGTTACAACAGTGTCTGCAAATTCTGCATGTTTGATATGGATCCCTTAACTCGATTGAACCGAGAACTTTCCAGTTCCAAGACAGCTGCTCTACCCCTAGAGCCACTGCCTGATTGTTGGCATTGTTAAGGATGAAGAATTTAACAGTGTTCAATTTCTTGCTAGAAGTGGTTTAGCAGTTCAATAGGATCTGGTAAATCCTGGTAGTAATCTTTGGCCTTTTCCCGTCTTTGCTCTTGACAGCATTGGATGCCCGCCTGGAAGTGGGGCTGGAACAGCAAGCAGAGCTGATGCTCAAAATGATGGCCACTCTGCAGGCCGACTCCATCCTACAAGCCCTCACTTCAACTTCACCTACAGGTACACACACATACGGAGCAGGGAAGCAGCAGCAAATATTAAAATCTTAATACATTAATTGATTGGTTTGTAACTTGTTTTTAACGGATAATAAAGTAAATCTTGAATCATAGGACAAAAAAATCTACATTAATCACCCTTTTCTTATCAGTGTTTTACACTACGAAATAACTTGCACCTTTTTGATTTAGGTTCAGAATAGGTACTATTGGTGTACAACATTAGCGATCAATGATAGTCATTGTAGGTTCTTCCTGGTAGTCAAACCAGATGACATGACGTGTGTGTGTCTCTTCTCTCCACCCCCTGTCCCCAGTGGCCCAGGCCTCCAACGGGACAGATGACTCCCTGCTGAGGGGGCTGCAAGGGGGAGGATCCTCTCCTCCAGTCAGCAGCTTGATGGTGCAGGCCTCTTCTATCCCCATGCTGAGCGCTTGCTTCAACAAACTGTTCTCCATGCTGCAGGTCCACCATGTGCAGGTCAGAATGCAGTACCACTACCTAGTTAGAAAAAATCACACCCTGTGTGAAGAGAGTGGTGCCTTTGATGAGCCCCGTATTGATGTTGTCATCAATGTTTGTTTATTGGACACACACCCGGACAGACACACACCCGGACACACGGACACACAGACAAAGTCAGATATAGGAGTGGTTGGCACCACTCAAAAATCACACCCTGTGTGAAGGAAGCGGTGCCTTTGATGAGCCCGGTATTGATGTTGTCATCAATGTTTGTTTATTGGACACACACCCCGACAGACACACGGACACCCGGACACACGGACACACAGACAAAGTCAGATATAGAGCGGTTGGCACCGCTAAAAACTAAACAATAAATACAAGTTGAACCTGGTTTCAGGGCAGGAGGAGACGGAACAAATATCAATCTTTGCCATTCAGCATGGCTACATTACAGCAGATACTGTGCAATCAAAACACACATGCAAAAGGTTAGAGAGTTATGATGCGTTACGGCATGTCACTCTGTCCTTGTCCACCCATTCCCTTTCGACACTCCACAGCTTGGTATTTGGGAAACAGTGGCGGTAATGTAATGTGCCCCTTACCCTATGTGTCTGTGTTTTTCCATGGGTTCATGAAACCTTCGTCCGTTTTCAATTAGCTGTACTATAAACTCCCTGAATTCAATACCACTTCTACAGGCTTAGATTAAAACTGACTTCAAAGGCTTACAAGGTCACCATCAGTTGCATTTATTTACACATTTGGTGTGTTTCCATCCCACTGATGAGGTGTTTTGTGCTTTAGTTGGAGTCCCTTCTGCAGCTGTGGCTGACCCTCAGCCTCAACTCCTGCTCCAATGGCACAGAAGAGAGCGGCTCTGACATATTCATGTTCAATGCCAGCCGAGTGCCCGCCATCCCACTCAACCAAGGTCAGTGTTCATCATAATGCTGTATGTACTTTTCTGAGGGTGCCTGGTGACTCAGCCAGTTAGTGCAGGATAATTATGCTCCTAGGGAGCGTGAGGATATGGGTTTGAATCTGAATCCCCCATCTTGTCTTGCATTTCTCTCCTCCCTGTCTGCCTCTGAAATAAAGCATAAAATGAAAAAAAAAGAGAGAAAATAATCTATTCAAACGTGTAAAGTTTTGACCTACAGTGATTCCTCTAGTGGAAAAAAAAAATAAAGTACTGTGTGGAAACAGGTTTTATCTTCTCCGGCTTGCTAGTGAAAAAACTGATTTATGGGAGAGACGAGAAAAGGCTTTCAGTGTTAGAAAGCATGCTGTGTAGCAAGATGACTTAACCCCCAGCAGTAAATCTTGATTTGGCAAGCTGGCCGTCTTTAATACACGCACAACATACTATTCTTTGAATATTGTATTATTATTCGGGAAAAATGTACTGAAAGACCATAAAAGCTATCTTAATTTTAAAGGCAAAAAACATTTGTACACTATCAGAGTAATATTAACAACCAGGATTTTACTGCATGTGTATGTGTATTCAGCCTCCATCAGCAGTTTCCTTACCGTGCTGGCTTGGTATCCCAACACTTCCCTGAGGACCTGGTGTCTGGTTCTTCACTCGCTCACCCTCATGACGAACATGCCGGCCTGTGGTCAGTACTCAACACTTGGTATGTTTTTTTTAGAAAGAGGTTTATATATATCTAATCTGAATT
This sequence comes from Gymnoscopelus microlampas, assembly GCF_963454915.1. Lineage (NCBI taxonomy): Eukaryota > Metazoa > Chordata > Actinopteri > Myctophiformes > Myctophidae > Gymnoscopelus > Gymnoscopelus microlampas. The sequence continues at coordinate 51,704,882 of NC_139951.1, forward strand.
AAGTCAGTGTTGTTGTTTTCAACCTTACCATTTTGTATGTGTATGATGAATGAATTAATAAATTACCCCCTTGGTTCCCTACGTAAGATACTGCTGACTTCCTTGGTTTTTTGCAGCCTCCAGCAATGGGCTGGGTGGTCAGGAAAGCACGGCTCAGCAGATGGTGTCCGACCCCACACTGGTGCATGTCCTGGTTCGCTTCCTCTCCGGCAGCAACCCCCACGGAACCAGCCAGCACAGCTCCCAGGTGGGCCCCACTGCCACCCAGGCCATGCAGGAGTTCCTCACCCGACTGCAGGTGCACCTGTCATCCACCTGCCCGCAGATGTTCAGCGAGTTCCTGCTCAAGCTCATGCACATCCTGTCCAATGAGAGGTACGAGTGTCTTGTCATGGTGTTCTGTGTAGTGACAACTTATGTGTTTCACTGCCATCATCCATGGACATACTTTGGTCCATGGAGTAAGTGCTTGTAATCCTAGGGTCTCTGTTTTGAAGCAGGAGTCGTCTTTACCACAAGTATTAACACCATCCACATAAAGCCTAGACATTGTTTTTGTGTCCATATATAAAGTATTTAAAATGGTCCTGGATCTGGCCCCTCCTGGATACCTGGCCCCTTTATGCGGAAAGTGTTATGCCATTTGTCCTGCCCTAAGACTCCATAAAACAATTATTATAATTATACCACTAGCCACAAGCTAGGCCATTAACCGGCTGATGGAATGCATTGGCATAAATAAGGAATACTAATAAGCCTTTAAGGTGAACCCAAGTGTAGAAACCCTGTTACAATGTGACAAGTGTCTTTTGTCAAAGTCAATTATTTATTTTTCCATCTGACTGCATTGCTTCCGGTTTGAAATGATGAACTTTCTAGTTACGCGTTAACAAGCTGAAGAAAAGCAAGACAACTCTGTGAGGACTTAACTTGATCATGTTGCTGCCTTCTGTATCGGAAACCATTACTGCATGTGTTCAAATCTCATTAATAAACTGGCTCAGTTGATGGTGGTTGTTTTCCCTCTGTAGGAGCCAGTGGTCTTCACCTGACCAAACACGAGAACTTCCACGGTGGTCTAGATGCCATCTCCGTGGGCGACGGCCTGTTCACCATCCTCACAACTCTCAGCAAGAGGGCCACCTCGGTCCAGGTCATGTTGCAGCCCATACTCACATACATGGCCTGTGGCTACATGGGCAGACAGGTGAGGAAAGAGCACACGTTGAAGGCAGCTTGGGGTTTACATGCATCACAGATGCTCTGGAAAATAGTTTGCACTTTCTGATAAACGTTCCTTGTGGTTTGTCAAAATGACAAATGACATTGACCTGTTTTACCTAATCTCAGGGGTAAAACGTGTTTAGCTTCATGAGTGTTAAGTGGGACATTGCAGGAAAAAAGAACATGCATGCTCAACACATTTTCCTAGCACATGCTAATTCATGGAGGTTAAAATTGAATTTATGACAAATTCAGTGGGTTTTGGCTGTATTAAAAAGTGGTGTATTTCATTTTCCATTTTCCTAGGGTTCTCTTTCCACCTGTCAGCTCTCTGAACCTCTACTTTGGTTCATCCTCCGAGTGTTGGACACCAGCGAAGCTCTCAAGGCCTTCCATGACATGGGTGCATATGCGCGCGCACACACAAACACACATACACATTTCTATTAGGACACATATTCGTATGTGCGGTCTACAGCCCCGGCTGTCGCTTATGACCCCAAGCAATACTACCAGCAGCCCATCGCTACATCAGCTGTGGCCGCAGCACAGCCCCAGCCCACAGTGGCAGAGTCCTACTATCAGACAGGTACGTTCAACTCGCCACTGACTGGACTCGTCATGGTGAAGAAAAGTCCTCCGAGAGCTGTCATTCTCAAAGCTTTTTAAAAACTTTGATGACCTCCAGTTTGGTGTGCATTAGGCCAGTGGTGCTCAAACTTTTTAATTTCAATGACCCCTCATAACTCTGAGAGTGTACAAATGGAACCAAATGGACCTGTACGGGTCCATTTGGTTCCATTTGTACACTCTCAAAAGTTCCAGACCTGTATGTGTCTATTTGGAACCACCTCAAGGAACCCTGAGGGTCCCTGGACCCCACCACTGCATTAGGGTCCATTTGGATACAAGCTCACAGCTTGTCTTATGAAGTTTTATACATTGACTATTTTTCAAAATTTGAGAACTTTGATAAATATATTTTTTAAGTCTTTAAACCTTTGGCTATAATGGCATGCCCAAAATGGGTAAGCCAGGATTAATGTGGTTAACTACATTAATCTACAATCTTTCAACGTGTCGCACTGTGAGATTGTAGATATTTGTAAAGGGGTAAAAAAGGAGGGGGCCCATTATAGACCCCTGGCTGACACCGATAAACACATTATTTAGGAACATAATGGATTGTAAACGGTCACAAAAGATATTAACCCTCATTCAATATACACACGCCCACACACAGGCAGGCTTACTGGACGTTGTGTACTTGTCTCTATACTGTGTATATTTGGCACAGATGTATGCATATTTGACCGGTACGCAAGTTCTATGCTTGGTTCAGGTGTTTGGAAGGACAAAAAAAACAGAACATATTTGCATATCTGGTTTAATAAAGACATAAGCCAATCCTTTTACAGCTTCATAAGTCATAAGGGGAACTTTAGCTTTGACGTGTTTTGGCAATTATAACAAAGATGTCAACATGTGTGTTCCCAAATATGAGATTTATGATATGAGAGCATTGTTGTTTGGAAAACAAACCCTCAAACGTGTTGCTCTGCTCCGTTCCCCAGGTGGTGAAGCTTCACACCAAGCTGGGGAAACCCATCCCTTCACCCAGACCTCCTCCTCCTCCAGTAAGACCCCCTCCTCTGGCCTGGGCAGCTCCAGCACCACCTCTTCGTCCCTGGGCACCTCCTCCTCCAATGCTTCTGCCTCCACCCACAACTCCTCCTACCTGAAGCCGGTCAACATAGTGAGCGGTGGCGGGGGGACCAACTCTGTCGGTCAGTAGGTCAGTAGGTCAGTAGGTCCCCTTTGAATGTTGACGTCTCCTGGCGGTATTTGACAATGACTTCATTCTTCACCTTGTTGCCATTATGCTCTGTTCTGTGTTTTTGCTGTATTCCTGTTTGATTAGTATAGCTCTGCATTTAGCCAGTTCAACCACATGAATCCTAGCGTCCCTATTCGGGGCTTGTCGTAATAGGCAAACATTCAGTGAAAACAAAAATCGTCTCACTACACGTCACGAGGCATTGTGTGAGCTTGTAGATCGGCAGAGATTGATGAGTGATAGAAAAGGACGGGGCCAATTACAGACCCCTTGCACACCCATCTAAGTATATAGGGTTTAAGTCATTGAACCCCTATGTACTTATCACACAATGAATAAAGAAAACGACTTCCATTTTCACTTTAAAAATTATAAATCATTTTTTTTTGACAATTTGCACCTATAATGACGTGCCCAAAATAGGGACACCAGGTTGAAAGTGGTTCAAACACTCATCACTAATAAAGAGTGAAGCTGGTTTCACAGAGCGTGTTTTGCACTCAAAGGCTACATGCCAATGTCTGGATAAGTCTCTGCCAACTTGTGTAGTGATGGACAGCGACCAGGCGTGCGTTTCCAAACCTAACATTTCTTGAAGTTCTGTGCCTTGTAGAATAACAAGTGTATAACCTAGTTTAACCATGCAGTCAAATGGCCAATAGTTCACTCCTGGCCCTTGCAAATGGAAACGGTCATTGTTTTCCTTTTTTTTTAAATTATTATTGTGATTTATTGCATTTGTATGCTGTCCATTAGTCAAAGCATCTGTGGACTAGTGACTAGTGACTACTGATTATAAATATCACTGTGTGCATCAGTTTGTGACCCATGTCCTTTGTGTTTGACCTCAGTGTGGATCCATTCTTGAGGGAGTGGATCAGGATCCTGATGCAGGGAACTCCACCTTCTATAGACCATGCACACCCTGATTGAATGCTACCAGAGGGTAAGAATTTAACCCTAGCACCACAAGAATATATACCCTGACACCACCCTAACACCACAAAAATATACCCTGACACCACCCTAACACTAGCATGGCATTGGCCAGACTGATAACGTGGATTCACTCTCACGTTCCTCCCTGCATCAGTCTGGACTTCGGGAGCGAGTATGAGAAATCAGAAAATGATCGGGCCAATCAGTGACTGCGTTTCAACTGCTGTCCGTACAACAGTGAAAAGCATCAAAATCATTTTCTGATTTCTCCTACTCGCTCCCTATGGGCCGAAGTTCAGACTGATACCGGGGAGGAACGTTAGAGTAAAGATACTAGGTTCTTTGTTTACCTGGTATCCTATAGTTTCAATGTACAGATAAAATTGTGTGGCAGATCAAACTTTCACAGATAGCTTCATAGACTTGTTTGACAGCACTGTCATCAGTGTTTTGTTGCATTCATGTTAATGTATTAGTGTATTTTCAGACATTTAACCACTTAAACTCTCAATACTTACAAAACTTGACAGTTTGGCTCTGTGCTGTTCATTTTACCCTCTACACCAAATGTCTGGGATGCGTTGTGAGCTTGTAGATCAGCTATTTTACGGTGAATGTTTCGACCAGAATAGGGATGCTAAATAGGGTTCAAGTGGTTAACCCATTAAAACCGTGAAAAGCATATGTGTCATTTTAGATGTTGCTAGTCTGCACTTCCAATGTTCCGTCATAATCTGAAGACTCACCTCTTCAGACTGAGCCTCAGCCCTTCAAGCACTTCACTTTCCCCATACTCCTTCAGTCATTATTTCCACCATAACCAGCTTACATTAGTAACTACAAAGTGGGCTGTGGCTGGTCGACTAACACAGTGGTTCTCGGGGTCCCCAGCTAGTTTAATACCTGCAAAAAAAGAAAGAAAGAAAAAGACCATTACTCCATCAAAAACAAACTATACTATGAAAACTTGTCAAACATTGGCCAAATTGTCAAATAATATAAGAAAGAAGTAACTCCTACAATTCCAAAGGGTGGGGGTCCCCAGAAATATTATTATTTTGGGGGGTCACGGGCTGAAAAGGTTGAGAACCACTGGACTAACACTCTAGCCTGGAGGAGAAAAGAGCGTGAGACCCTTCACATTCTGCTCCATTGATGCTACAGTATAGTGACTGACCTAGATATGACGACCATGCAGACACACCCTGGTCATTTGTTCTCATGTGTTTGTTACTTAGGCTTGTTTTTTCTTGACCACAATGTTAAAAATGTTAATTTAGATAGCATGATATTTAGACAGATACAAGGTTCATTGTTTACCTGGAATCCTATAGTTTCAATGTACAGATAACATTGTGTGGCAGATCAAACCTTCTCATAGATTTCACAGATAGCTTCATAGCCTTGTTTGACAGCACTGTCATCAGTGTTGTGTTGCATTCATGTTAATGTGTATTTTCAGACATTTAACCACTTAAACCCTCAATACTTAGAAAACTTGACCTTTGGCTCTGTACTTGGTTCTGTTCATTTTTCCCTCTACACCAAATCTCTGTGATGCGTTGTGAGCTTGTAGATCGGCTGTTTTACGGCGAATGTTTCCACCAGAATAGAATAGAATAAATACCTAAAAGTTTTACTTGAGTACAGTACTGAAGTACTTAGTTACTTTCCACCACTGTTAACTTCTTTGAACACAGTTGTAGATTAGAGGTGCAATCTGAATCACTCACAAAGGGCCGTAGTTGACCCAACATACCACAGGTGAGCGCTAAACTACAATAACCTTCCCCACCACCCCACAAGCCCCAGTGTGACCGCTCTGGCTGCTCTGTCTATGGCTGTATTCTACTGTTAAAAGAGCAACAGTGAAATGAATGGATTATAAATATCACTGTGTGCATCAGTTTGTGACCCATGTCCTTTGTGTTTGACCTCAGTGTGGATCCATTCTTGACGGAGTGGATCAGGATCCTGATGCAGGGAACTCCACCTTCTATAGACCATGCACACCCTGATTGAATGCTACCAGAGGGTAAGAATTTAACCCTAGCACCACAAGAATATATGCCCTGACACCACCCTAACACCACAAAAATATACCCTGACACCACCCTAACACTAGCCTGGCATTGGCCAGACTGATAACGTGGATTCACTCTCACGTTCCTCCCTGCATCAGTCTGGACTTCGGGAGCGAGTATGATAAATCAGAAAATGATCGGGCCAATCAGTGACTGCGTTTCAACTGCAGTGAAAAGCATCAAAATCATTTTCTGATTTCTCCTACTCGCTCCCTATGGGCCGAAGTTCAGACTGATACCGGGGAGGAACATTAGAGTGAAGATACTAGGTTCATTGTTTACCTGGTATCCTATATTCAATGTACAGATGAAATTGTGTGGCAGATCAAACTTTCACAGATAGCTTCATAGACTTGTTTGACAGCACTGTCATCAGTGTTGTGTTGCATTCATGTTAATGTATTAGTGTATTTTCAGACATTTAACCACTTAAACTCTCAATACTTACAAAACTTGACAGTTTGGCTCTGTGCTGTTCATTTTCCCCTCTACACCAAATGTCTGGGATGCGTTGTGAGCTTGTAGATCGGCTATTTTACGGTGAATGTTTCGACCAGAATAGGGATGCTAAATAGGGTTCAAGTGGTTAACCCATTAAAACCGTGAAAAGCATCTGTGTCATTTTAGATGTTGCTATGTACTGTATGTACATAGCAACAGGATTTTTGTTTAAATTTTTGGGAAAATTAGGAAGATTTTCTGAAAATGTAGGTTAGGATTTAGAAGGCGTTTTTAGCGTAGGGTTACTGTGTGTGTGTGTGTGTGTGTGTGTGTGTGTGTGTGTGTGTGTGTGTGTGTGTGTGTGTGTGTGTGTGTGTGTGTGTGTGTGTGTGTGTGTGTGTGTGTGTGTGTGTGCGCGCGCGTGCGCGTGCACACTTAACCCCTTTAGAATCATGAAAATGTGTGCAAATCTTTGTATGTATATATATATTTTTGTAGGGGAACGTTTGTAACTCAAATATTTGATTCTGGGGGATTCGCCAAATGTCTTCTATCTAAATCAGTGAAACGTATGATGACATGAAACCTTTTCATGTCAAGGACCCCCCAAAATGATATGTATTTGGCCGCAGACCCCCATCTCAAAATACGTTGTTCCACAGGATCTGATCATTATTCTACTGTTGTAAAAGAGCAACAGTGAAATGAATGGATTGTAAATATCACTGTGTGCATCGGTTTATGACCTATGACCTTTGTGTTTGACCTCAGTGTGGATCCATTGTTGAGGGAGTGGATCAGGATCCTGATGCAGGGACCTCCACACCCTGGTTGAATGCTACCAGAGGGTAAGAATTTAACCCTAGCACCACAAGAATATACCCTGACACCACCCTATATAACACTATACCCTGCCAGAATGTTACCAGAGGGTAAGACACCACAAAACGACACTATTTGAGATCCGCCTGATGCAAACACTGTACTCCTTTAAGTCCGCACTGAAGAGACACTTATTTACTCAAGCTTTTGGCAATTAATGTGTTTATTGTGTGTACTGTAAAGCGTCCTTGGGTTTCTGAAAGGCGCTATATAAATCCAAGTTATTACTCTCCGCCAGGAGAGTATTGTTATCACTGCGTTTTCACTTTCTAAACATGACACACCGATTGGTCAAGCCTCACGTGACACGTGAAATACTGTGATCTGATTGGCTAGTGACGCCACCGGGCCTATATGTGAGGTAAGACGGGAACCATGAAATGGCTGCATGGCTGATACATAATTGGCAGATAGGACAGATAGGACATTTATATAGACAGGAGGGATATGACATAGGACACTTATACAGACAGGAGGGATAGGACACTCACACAGACAGAACGGAAGAGGACACTTACCCAGACAGGTTGGATAGGACACTTACATATACAAGAGGGATAGCGACCTATAAATACATGTGTCACTGTGATAAGCCAGATTCCAATACCGAAAATCCGGCCACTAGCTCACTCCCAGACCTTCGAACCGGAAGTAGTCAAGTAGTCGCGGTCCAATTGTTCCTATCTGTCTTATTGGACAGATAGGACAGATAGGACACTTATATAGACAGGAGGGATATGACACTTACATAGACAGGACGGATAGGACAGGAGGGATAGGACACTTACACAGAATGAACGGAAGAGGACACTTACCCAGACAGGATGGATAGGACACTTACATATACAAGAGGGATAGCGACCTTCGCGACCTTCGAACCAACACAAGTCTTCTGGCGGAGAGTTGTGCTCCGAGGAGCACTTTTTCTAGTTATTATTATTATTTGAGATTCAAAACAGGTTCTATACACCCATATTGTTAAATGTAGGGTATGTGAGTTACTTTGGTTAAAATAAGTGTTAAATAGCTCTATATTGTGATAGTACTCATCCCTATAGAGTGTTTGTTCAGTAAAAGGAGTCTCTCCCATGTCTCTCCAGCTCTTTATTAAACAGAAAATGCCTTTTCAGTGCTCTCTCCTGATTGGCTTACATTTTGTCACCTACCTGAAAATGTGCTATATTCTGTTATATATATATATATATATATATATATTCTATAAGCTCACAACACATCGCAATGCGAAACGTTGTGAGCTTGTAGATCGGCTATTTCCACTACTTTAAAAAAAAGAGAGAAAATGATTAAATATGGCCTATTTTGGCCATAGTATATTATTTATTTTGATTATTGGTATCATTCATTTCTTTGTATATTTAAGTTATATGCCATATGCAATTTCTGTTTGCAAAGCCTAAACATAAATTAACGTAATTTATATATTCCAATGTTCACAGAAAAAAGACAATTAAATTGTTAATCGCAATTATTTGTAAGACAATTAATCGTCAAGTGGAATTTCATGATAGTCACTGATCTAGGATCTGATCCTTAGGCCTATACTCCTTACTATTGGTTGATTGTAACAGTTGTAAATACTCTGTTTCTCTCTCTGTTTCGCACTCTTCAACCTGCCACTCAGGTTGAAGAGTGCATCGCTGCATGTCTGGCTGACATCTCACAGTGGATATCTTCTCTTCTCACCACCTTAAGCTGAATCTAGACAAGACCAAGGTTCTCTTCTTCCCAGGTAAGTCCTGCCCCATGTAGGATCTCACTATTTCCATAGACAAACTCCCTGGTGGCTTCTGTTGGTGTTGTCCTGGACGGTCTCATTCAAGGCACACATGCAGCGGCCACTTGATCCTGTAGGTTTACACTCTATAACATTCGAACGATCAGACCCTTCCCTACCCAGGAATCAGCCCAGCTCCTTATCCTGGCTTCAGTCATATCAAAACTTGTAACTCGCTCCTTACTGGCCTCCCGGTATGTGCACTTAAGCCCCATCAAATAAAGCATGCCTGGTCTTCAACTAGTTTACAGACCTACAGAACCTACAGAAGTTCTCAGGTCTCCCCCCTTTTCAGCTCCCTCCATTGGCTCCCAGTTGTTGCCTGCACCGAGTACAAAACACTGATGCTGGCCTACAAAGCAACCAAAGTCATAGCCCCCCCCCATACCTTCACAAAGCCTGATCCAACCCTGCAACCCCTCCAGCTCACTCAGATTAGCTAACACAGGGAAGCTGTCAGAACCTTCCCTAAAACATCCGGGACAACGCTCCACACGTCCCAGACTCTTCTCCCTTCTGGCTCCCAAACTGTGGAATGAACTCCCCATTGCAGTTAGAACTGCAGACTCACTTCCAATATTCCGTCGTAATCTGAAGACTCACCTCTTCAGACTGAACCTCAGCCCTTAGCACTTCACTCTGTGGGACCCCCCCCCCCCCCCCCCCCCACATGATTTTGGGGGGGTCCTCAGCTAGTTTAACACCTAAAAAAAAGTAAAGAGAGAAAAGAAAATTTAATCAACAAACTATACTATAAAAACTGGTCAAACATTGGCCAAATTGGCAAATAATATAAGAAAGAAGCAAACATTTTGAAAATAGCCGATCTACAAGCTCACAACGCCTCAAGTTGCGAGTGTGAGGCGTTGTGAGCTTGTAAATCTGCTATTTTCACAATATTTATCTGTGGACCCGAGTCAAACTAAATGTCATGCCTCAACTACTACAATTCCAAATGCTTATCAGGGTGGTGGGGTCCCCAGTTCAAATATAATTATTTTGGGCGGTCACGGCCTGAAAAGGTTGAAGTTCCTATCACACAAAGATTTGGTGGCCCCCCTGTAGTAACTCTGAGGACCCCTTTGGGTCCAGGACCCCCTGTTGAAGACCCATGGTTTAGACTGATGCTAGGTTCTTGGTTTACCTGTGATCCTAGTGTACTGAGGCACTACACTGGCTCACTGCATTCTATGTACTGTATGTGTTTATCTTGCTTAATGTGAGTCGCTCTGGATAAGAGAGTCTGTCACTGATCTAGGATTTGATCCTTACTCCTTCCTATTGGATGATTGTCATCAGTGGAGTGTTCTACCGTGTTACGCTGTATACGTCATATACCGTGCAGATTTTTTGGGGAAAAAGTGTATATTGTCTAGTTTCTACTAACCATTTCATCCATTGAAAACGCGCTAGCGTATACCCACGACCATGTGCATGTGGTCGTGGGTATATGAATTAAATAATTATCGTATACCCCCCTCAGTGCAGGCTGTTTGTGTGTGTGTGTGTGTGTGTGTGTGTGTGTGTGTGTGCGCGCACACACTTAATGTTACTTGTTAACTTCTTTGAACATAGTTGTACATTAGAGGTGAATTCTGAGTCACTCACAAAGGGCCGTGGTTGACCCAACATACCACAGGTGGACGCTAAACTATAATAACCTTCCCCACCACCCCACAAGCCCCAGTGTGACCGCTCTGGCTGCTCTGTCTATGGCTGTAGGATCTGATCATTATTCTACTGTTGTAAAAGAGCAACAGTGAAATGAATGGATTATAAATATCACTGTGTGCATCGGTTTGTGACCTATGACCTTTGTGTTTGACCTCAGTGTGGATCCATTTTGAGGGAGTGGATCAGGATCCTGATGCAGAGAACTCCACCTTCTATAGACCATAGTATATTATTTTTTGTGGATTATTGGTATCATTCATTTCTTCTTATATTCAAATTTGCATATTGCCATATGCAATTTTTGTTTACAAAGCCTAAAAGCTAAACATAAATGTAATTTATACATTCCAATGTTCACAGAAAAAAAGACAATACAACTGTTAATCTCAATTATTTGTAAGACAATTAATGGTCAAATGGAATTTCATGATCATGATAGTCACTGATCTAGGATCTGATCCTTATACTCCTTACTATTGGTTGATTGTAACAGTTGTAAACACTCTGTTTCTCTCTCTACCCTCTGCCACTCAGGTTGAAGAGCCTCGCTGCATGTCTGGCTGACATCTCACAGTGGATGTCTTGTCTTTTCACCACCTTAAGCTGAACCCAGACAAGACCGAGCTTCTCTTCTTACTAGGTAAGTCCTGCCCCATGCAGGATCTCACTATTTCCATAGACCAGTGGTTCTCAACCAGTGGTCCGGGGTCCACAAGTGGTCCTTGGGGGGGGTACCAGGGGGTCAATCATTTTAACCACTTAGCCTTGGCTATTCAAAAATAGCAGATATACAAGCTCATAGTGCGGCACAGACTGTCCCGCTATGAGCTTGTAAATCTGCTATTTTTGAAAAATCTTGAAAATGTGTGCTAATTTTTGAATATATATTTTTAAGCACATTTGTAATTCAAATCTTTGCTTTTGGGGGTCCTTGCCACAAAAACAATTCAGATGGGTGTCCGTGGCCAAATGTATATCAATTTAGGGGTCGTTGGCATGAAAAAGGTTGAAAACCCCTGCCATAGACAACTCCCTGGTGTCCTCTGTTGGTGTTGTCCTGGACAGTCAGCTCTCATTCAGAACCTTGGTGTTGTCCTGGACAGTCAGCTGTAATTCAAGGCACACATTGCAGCGGCCACTCCATCCTGTAGGTTTACACTCTATAACATTGGAAGGATCAGACCCTTCCTCACCCAGGAGTCAGCCCAGCTCCTTATCCTGGCTTCAGTCATATCAAAACTTGACTACTGTAACTCGCTCCTTACTAGCCTCCCGGCATGTGGACTTAAGCCCCATCAAATAAAGCGTGCCTGGTTTTCAACTAGCTAACTAGTTTTCAGGTCTCCCCCCCATTGGCTCCCAGTTGCTGCCTGCACCGAGTACAAAACACTGATGCTGGCCTACAAAGCAACCAAAGTCATAGTCCCCCCCCCATACCTTCATAAAGCCTGATCCAACCCTACAACCCCTCCCTGCTCACTCAGATCAGCTAGCACAGGGAAGCTGTCAGAACCTTCTCTAAAACATCCGGGACAACGCTCCACACGTCCCAGACTCTTCTCCCTTCTGGCTCCCAAGATGTGGAATGAACTCCCCATTGCAGTTAGAACTGCAGACTCACTTCCAATGTTCCGTCATAATCTGAAGACTGAGCCTCAGCCCTTCAAGCACTTCACTTTCCTCATACTCCTTCAGTCATTATTTCCACCATAACCAGCTTACATTAGTAACTACAAAGTGGGCTGTGGCTGGTCGACTAACACAGTGGTTCTCGGGGTCCCCAGCTAGTTTAATACCTGCAAAAAAAGAAAGAAAGAAAAAGACCATTACTCATCAAAAACAAACTACTAAAAACAAAAAACAATTACAAAGGGTGGGGGTCCCCAAAAATATTATTATTTTGGGGGGTCACGGGCTGAAAAGGTTGAGAACCACTGGACTAACACTCTAGCCTGGAGGAGAAAAGAGCGTGAGACCCTTCACATTCTGCTCCATTGATGCTACAGTATAGTGACTGACCTAGATATGACGACCATGCAGACACACCCTGGTCATTTGTTCTCATGTGTTTGTTACTTAGGCTTGTTTTTTCTTGACCACAATGTTAAAAATGTTAATTTAGATAGCATGATATTTAGACAGATACAAGGTTCATTGTTTACCTGGAATCCTATAGTTTCAATGTACAGATAACATTGTGTGGCAGATCAAACCTTCTCATAGATTTCACAGATAGCTTCATAGCCTTGTTTGACAGCACTGTCATCAGTGTTGTGTTGCATTCATGTTAATGTGTATTTTCAGACATTTAACCACTTAAACCCTCAATACTTAGAAAACTTGACCTTTGGCTCTGTACTTGGTTCTGTTCATTTTTCCCTCTACACCAAATCTCTGTGATGCGTTGTGAGCTTGTAGATCGGCTGTTTTACGGCGAATGTTTCCACCAGAATAGAATAGAATAAATACCTAAAAGTTTTACTTGAGTACAGTACTGAAGTACTTAGTTACTTTCCACCACTGTTAACTTCTTTGAACACAGTTGTAGATTAGAGGTGCAATCTGAATCACTCACAAAGGGCCGTAGTTGACCCAACATACCACAGGTGAGCGCTAAACTACAATAACCTTCCCCACCACCCCACAAGCCCCAGTGTGACCGCTCTGGCTGCTCTGTCTATGGCTGTATTCTACTGTTAAAAGAGCAACAGTGAAATGAATGGATTATAAATATCACTGTGTGCATCAGTTTGTGACCCATGTCCTTTGTGTTTGACCTCAGTGTGGATCCATTCTTGACGGAGTGGATCAGGATCCTGATGCAGGGAACTCCACCTTCTATAGACCATGCACACCCTGATTGAATGCTACCAGAGGGTAAGAATTTAACCCTAGCACCACAAGAATATATACCCTGACACCACCCTAACACCACAAAAATATACCCTGACACCACCCTAACACTAGCCTGGCATTGGCCAGACTGATAACGTGGATTCACTCTCACGTTCCTCCCTGCATCAGTCTGGACTTCGGGAGCGAGTATGAGAAATCAGAAAATGATCGGGCCAATCAGTGACTGCGTTTCAACTGCAGTGAAAAGCATCAACATCATTTTCTGATTTCTCCTACTCGCTCCCTATGGGCCGAAGTTCAGACTGATACCGGGGAGGAACATTAGAGTGAAGATACTAGGTTCATTGTTTACCTGGTATCCTATATTCAATGTACAGATGAAATTGTGTGGCAGATCAAACTTTCACAGATAGCTTCATAGACTTGTTTGACAGCACTGTCATCAGTGTTGTGTTGCATTCATGTTAATGTATTAGTGTATTTTCAGACATTTAACCACTTAAACTCTCAATACTTACAAAACTTGACAGTTTGGCTCTGTGCTGTTCATTTTCCCCTCTACACCAAATGTCTGGGATGCGTTGTGAGCTTGTAGATCGGCTATTTTACGGTGAATGTTTCGACCAGAATAGGGATGCTAAATAGGGTTCAAGTGGTTAACCCATTAAAACCGTGAAAAGCATCTGTGTCATTTTAGATGTTGCTATGTACTGTATGTACATAGCAACAGGATTTTTGTTTAAATTTTTGGGAAAATTAGGAAGATTTTCTGAAAATGTAGGTTAGGATTTAGAAGGCGTTTTTAGCGTAGGGTTACTGTGTGTGTGTGTGTGTGTGTGTGTGTGTGTGTGTGTGTGTGTGTGTGTGTGTGTGTGTGTGTGTGTGTGTGTGTGTGTGTGTGTGTGTGTGTGTGTGTGTGTGTGTGTGTGTGTGTGTGTGTGTGTGTGTGTGTGTGTGCGCGCGCGCGTGCGCGTGCACACTTAACCCCTTTAGAATCATGAAAATGTGTGCAAATCTTTGTATGTATATATATATTTTTGTAGGGGAACGTTTGTAACTCAAATATTTGATTCTGGGGGATTCGCCAAATGTCTTCTATCTAAATCAGTGAAACGTATGATGACATGAAACCTTTTCATGTCAAGGACCCCCCAAAATGATATGTATTTGGCCGCAGACCCCCATCTCAAAATACGTTGTTCCACAGGATCTGATCATTATTCTACTGTTGTAAAAGAGCAACAGTGAAATGAATGGATTGTAAATATCACTGTGTGCATCGGTTTATGACCTATGACCTTTGTGTTTGACCTCAGTGTGGATCCATTGTTGAGGGAGTGGATCAGGATCCTGATGCAGGGACCTCCACACCCTGGTTGAATGCTACCAGAGGGTAAGAATTTAACCCTAGCACCACAAGAATATACCCTGACACCACCCTATATAACACTATACCCTGCCAGAATGTTACCAGAGGGTAAGACACCACAAAACGACACTATTTGAGATCCGCCTGATGCAAACACTGTACTCCTTTAAGTCCGCACTGAAGAGACACTTATTTACTCAAGCTTTTGGCAATTAATGTGTTTATTGTGTGTACTGTAAAGCGTCCTTGGGTTTCTGAAAGGCGCTATATAAATCCAAGTTATTATTATTATTATTTGAGATTCAAAACAGGTTCTATACACCCATATTGTTAAATGTAGGGTATGTGAGTTACTTTGGTTAAAATAAGTGTTAAATAGCTCTATATTGTGATAGTACTCATCCCTATAGAGTGTTTGTTCAGTAGAAGGAGTCTCTCCCATGTCTCTCCAGCTCTTTATTAAACAGAAAATGCCTTTTCAGTGCTCTCTCCTGATTGGCTTACATTTTGTCACCTACCTGAAAATGTGCTATATTCTGTTATATATATATATATATATATATATATATATATATTCTATAAGCTCACAACACATCGCAATGCGAAACGTTGTGAGCTTGTAGATCGGCTATTTCCACAACTTTAAAGGCATTGTAGGGAGTTCAGACATAATCAAAGAAAAAAACTGTTGTCAAACACCGCCCCTCCAGCAGTTCTTTTCCCCGACCACCAGGGGGTGACGCAGGGGGGACTTTTTAAATGAGTCATGCCCAAAATAGGTTGCCTTATGCGGATACAATTCGCGGAAATGCCCGACCCTACGGTTCTCTGAATTTATATTTTTAAATAGGCTCTTTCATGATAAATTGACCACATATATGAAGCTAAACAACTAAATTCTATCCAAACGATTTTTTAAAAGTAAATTATGTGCCTCAAAAAAGAAGTTTGAGAGCGTTTTAAAACCGAAAGTAAAAAGTTGATACGGGCACGGACGCGCACGGACACGCACATGCGTGCGTTAATTTACGACCCGGACATAAACAACATGAACATAAACAGAAGGGAAAATACGGATTTCAGACAGAGGACTGTGTTTCAATGAAGGAAAACACCCCAGCATCATTATATAGTGGCTGATAGAGGGGAGAAAATGCAAAAAATATATATATACATATTTTTAAAATTTAGGCTTAATGTTCCCTACAATGCCTTTAAAAAAAAGAGAGAAAATGATTAAATATGGCCTATTTTGGCCATAGTATATTATTTATTTTGATTATTGGTATCATTCATTTCTTTGTATATTTAAGTTATATGCCATATGCAATTTCTGTTTGCAAAGCCTAAACATAAATTAACGTAATTTATATATTCCAATGTTCACAGAAAAAAGACAATTAAATTGTTAATCGCAATTATTTGTAAGACAATTAATCGTCAAGTGGAATTTCATGATAGTCACTGATCTAGGATCTGATCCTTAGGCCTATACTCCTTACTATTGGTTGATTGTAACAGTTGTAAATACTCTGTTTCTCTCTCTGTTTCGCACTCTTCAACCTGCCACTCAGGTTGAAGAGTGCATCGCTGCATGTCTGGCTGACATCTCACAGTGGATATCTTCTCTTCTCACCACCTTAAGCTGAATCTAGACAAGACCAAGGTTCTCTTCTTCCCAGGTAAGTCCTGCCCCATGTAGGATCTCACTATTTCCATAGACAAACTCCCTGGTGGCTTCTGTTGGTGTTGTCCTGGACGGTCTCATTCAAGGCACACATGCAGCGGCCACTTGATCCTGTAGGTTTACACTCTATAACATTCGAACGATCAGACCCTTCCCTACCCAGGAATCAGCCCAGCTCCTTATCCTGGCTTCAGTCATATCAAAACTTGTAACTCGCTCCTTACTGGCCTCCCGGTATGTGCACTTAAGCCCCATCAAATAAAGCATGCCTGGTCTTCAACTAGTTTACAGACCTACAGAACCTACAGAAGTTCTCAGGTCTCCCCCCTTTTCAGCTCCCTCCATTGGCTCCCAGTTGTTGCCTGCACCGAGTACAAAACACTGATGCTGGCCTACAAAGCAACCAAAGTCATAGCCCCCCCCCCATACCTTCACAAAGCCTGATCCAACCCTGCAACCCCTCCAGCTCACTCAGATTAGCTAACACAGGGAAGCTGTCAGAACCTTCCCTAAAACATCCGGGACAACGCTCCACACGTCCCAGACTCTTCTCCCTTCTGGCTCCCAAACTGTGGAATGAACTCCCCATTGCAGTTAGAACTGCAGACTCACTTCCAATATTCCGTCGTAATCTGAAGACTCACCTCTTCAGACTGAACCTCAGCCCTTAGCACTTCACTCTGTGGGACCCCCCCCCCCACATGATTTTGGGGGGGTCCTCAGCTAGTTTAACACCTAAAAAAAAGTAAAGAGAGAAAAGAAAATTTAATCAACAAACTATACTATAAAAACTGGTCAAACATTGGCCAAATTGGCAAATAATATAAGAAAGAAGCAAACATTTTGAAAATAGCCGATCTACAAGCTCACAACGCCTCAAGTTGCGAGTGTGAGGCGTTGTGAGCTTGTAAATCTGCTATTTTCACAATATTTATCTGTGGACCCGAGTCAAACTAAATGTCATGCCTCAACTACTACAATTCCAAATGCTTATCAGGGTGGTGGGGTCCCCAGTTCAAATATAATTATTTTGGGCGGTCACGGCCTGAAAAGGTTGAAGTTCCTATCACACAAAGATTTGGTGGCCCCCCTGTAGTAACTCTGAGGACCCCTTTGGGTCCAGGACCCCCTGTTGAAGACCCATGGTTTAGACTGATGCTAGGTTCTTGGTTTACCTGTGATCCTAGTGTACTGAGGCACTACACTGGCTCACTGCATTCTATGTACTGTATGTGTTTATCTTGCTTAATGTGAGTCGCTCTGGATAAGAGAGTCTGTCACTGATCTAGGATTTGATCCTTACTCCTTCCTATTAGCAGGGCGGAATTTTGATACCATAGTGCACTTGGTGATACAAGCGCGAAATTTGGCACACATGACCTTCATATGACCCTAATTGATAATCAACCTCTGGCCACGCGGAATTCCTAAGATTTCAAGATGGCCACCACCAGTTTTCAAAATGGCTGCAACTGGGCCAATGTGTTGGACTATATCGCTTTGCTGGGGCTTATTTTAATATAAGAGAATATTTTCTGGAGGTATTCCTACCAAGTAAGATAAAAAATAACATTAGGTTCCAATATGGCGGCATATTTTCCAATATGGCTGCCGATAAATTGCAGAAATGTGCATCTGCTTATGGTTTATCCACATGAGCTTGTAGTACATGTATTTGTATTAATTATCATACACAGAATCCATTTATGGAACATTTGAAAGTGATTTATTAGCTTGGTAAAGCTTAGTGCTTACTTTTTGTTTTGTTATCAAGTCATTATAAACACATTTTCATTTACAATGGTGGCTGGGCAAGTGACAGGCCAGTGTACTAGCAACTGCAACCACAGAGGGGTGTGCAGATAAGTCCAAACTTAAAGCATTTGCAGTGTCCAGAACATGCTTTTTTACATCCACATCGTGTCAGCTTCTGGCATAATTTGGCAAACAGGACTGCACAAGAGTCACTGGCCCCATGTATGTCCTGCTTGCAATGCACTTCACTTGCATTCACTTCCTTGTAGGAACTACTTCTATGAAGTTCTATCGTACATGAGTACTATGAACTCCTCAATGACTTGCATATGTTTATCATTTATTGCAACAGGTGTTGAACCTAATTTGGAGAAGTTGTCTGCCATGCTGACCTTTTTCCCTTTCCATGGAAGGACGAAACTGTGTGGCATCCCCTGAATGCATGAAAGAAGCAAAGACCTGATGACTTTGATTCAATAGCTGATGCAATTTCATGAACGGGATCCATCTGAGATCCTTCCCTCCTTCCAAAGGCAATCCACAGCTAATTCAAGCCAAGTCTTTGAACAAGTGTCAGTATCTGAGGCAGAGCTGCAGAGGATAGCATCTGACACATCATGATTCGCAGCTCAGATACTGACGTTGTTGTCATAGCAGTTGCACTTGTTCAAATTAAATAAGTCTGACACTTATTGTCAGTATCAGCTGAGAACGCAGGGGTCTTAGAGACCCCCTGGTATTGCTGAGGTGGAGCGCCACACTCACCGTACCTACTCATACACTGATCCTGATCGAACCCATGACCATGTGATCCGAAGGTGAAAGCTCTACCGACTGAGCAACCCAGACACAAAGACTTGGCTTGAAAAAGCTGTCGAAGGACCTCAGATGGATCCCCCTTCATGAAAATGCATCAGCTATTGGATCAAAGTCATCAGGTCTTTGCTTCTTTCATGCGTTCAGCAGATGCCATACAGTTTTGTCCTTCCACGGAAAGAGAAAAAGGTCAGCACCTGTTTGAGAAAATATCCATATATATATATAGGTTTTTGTATTTAGTTGCCCTAGGTCATTAAAAAGCTACCAAATCACTTTAAAATGAGCTATAAATTGATTCTGTGTATGGTAATTAATACAAATACATGTGCTTCAAGCTCATGTGAATGTACATTTATGCAATTTATCAGCAGCCATATTGGAAAATATGCCGCCATATTGGAACCTAATATTTTTTTTTATCTTACTTGGCAGAAATACCTTCAGAACATATTCTCCTATATTAAAATAAGAGGGAAATCAAAGATTTACAGCCCCAGCAAAGTGATATAGTCCAAAGTGTTGGCCCAGTTGCAGCCATTTTGAAAACTGGTGGTGGCCATCTTGAAATCTTAGGATTTTTGCGTGGCCAGAGGTTGATTATCAATTAGAGTCATATGAAGGACATCTGTGCCAAATTTCACGCTTGTATCACCAAGTGCACTATCGTGTATTGAAAACGGCAAAATTCCGCCCTGCTATATTGGATGATTGTCATAAGTGGAGTGTTCTACCGTGTTACGCTGTATACGTCATATACCGTGCAGATTTTTGGGGGAAAAAGTGTATATTGTCTAGTTTCTACTAACCATTTCATCCATTGAAAACGCGCTAGCGTATACCCACGACCATGTGCATGTGGTCGTGGGTATATGCATTAAATAATTATCGTATACCCCCCTCAGTGCAGGCTGTTTGTGTGTGTGTGTGTGTGTGTGTGTGTGTGTGTGTGCGCGCACACACTTAATGTTACTTGTTAACTTCTTTGAACATAGTTGTACATTAGAGGTGAATTCTGAGTCACTCACAAAGGGCCGTGGTTGACCCAACATACCACAGGTGGACGCTAAACTATAATAACCTTCCCCACCACCCCACAAGCCCCAGTGTGACCGCTCTGGCTGCTCTGTCTATGGCTGTAGGATCTGATCATTATTCTACTGTTGTAAAAGAGCAACAGTGAAATGAATGGATTATAAATATCACTGTGTGCATCGGTTTGTGACCTATGACCTTTGTGTTTGACCTCAGTGTGGATCCATTTTGAGGGAGTGGATCAGGATCCTGATGCAGAGAACTCCACCTTCTATAGACCATAGTATATTATTTTTTGTGGATTATTGGTATCATTCATTTCTTCTTATATTTAAATTTGCATATTGCCATATGCAATTTTTGTTTACAAAGCCTAAAAGCTAAACATAAATGTAATTTATACATTCCAATGTTCACAGAAAAAAAGACAATACAACTGTTAATCTCAATTATTTGTAAGACAATTAATGGTCAAATGGAATTTCATGATCATGATAGTCACTGATCTAGGATCTGATCCTTATACTCCTTACTATTGGTTGATTGTAACAGTTGTAAACACTCTGTTTCTCTCTCTACCCTCTGCCACTCAGGTTGAAGAGCCTCGCTGCATGTCTGGCTGACATCTCACAGTGGATGTCTTGTCTTTTCACCACCTTAAGCTGAACCCAGACAAGACCGAGCTTCTCTTCTTACTAGGTAAGTCCTGCCCCATGCAGGATCTCACTATTTCCATAGACCAGTGGTTCTCAACCAGTGGTCCGGGGTCCACAAGTGGTCCTTGGGGGGGGGGTACCAGGGGGTCAATCATTTTAACCACTTAGCCTTGGCTATTCAAAAATAGCAGATATACAAGCTCATAGTGCGGCACAGACTGTCCCGCTATGAGCTTGTAAATCTGCTATTTTTGAAAAATCTTGAAAATGTGTGCTAATTTTTGAATATATATTTTTAAGCACATTTGTAATTCAAATCTTTGCTTTTGGGGGTCCCTGCCACAAAAACAATTCAGATGGGTGTCCGTGGCCAAATGTATATCAATTTAGGGGTCGTTGGCATGAAAAAGGTTGAAAACCCCTGCCATAGACAACTCCCTGGTGTCCTCTGTTGGTGTTGTCCTGGACAGTCAGCTCTCATTCAGAACCTTGGTGTTGTCCTGGACAGTCAGCTGTAATTCAAGGCACACATTGCAGCGGCCACTCCATCCTGTAGGTTTACACTCTATAACATTGGAAGGATCAGACCCTTCCTCACCCAGGAGTCAGCCCAGCTCCTTATCCTGGCTTCAGTCATATCAAAACTTGACTACTGTAACTCGCTCCTTACTAGCCTCCCGGCATGTGGACTTAAGCCCCATCAAATAAAGCGTGCCTGGTTTTCAACTAGCTAACTAGTTTTCAGGTCTCCCCCCATTTCAGCTCCCTCCATTGGCTCCCAGTTGCTGCCTGCACCGAGTACAAAACACTGATGCTGGCCTACAAAGCAACCAAAGTCATAGTCCCCCCCCATACCTTCATAAAGCCTGATCCAACCCTACAACCCCTCCCTGCTCACTCAGATCAGCTAGCACAGGGAAGCTGTCAGAACCTTCTCTAAAACATCCGGGACAACGCTCCACACGTCCCAGACTCTTCTCCCTTCTGGCTCCCAAGATGTGGAATGAACTCCCCATTGCAGTTAGAACTGCAGACTCACTTCCAATGTTCCGTCATAATCTGAAGACTGAGCCTCAGCCCTTCAAGCACTTCACTTTCCTCATACTCCTTCAGTCATTATTTCCACCATAACCAGCTTACATTAGTAACTACAAAGTGGGCTGTGGCTGGTCGACTAACACAGTGGTTCTCGGGGTCCCCAGCTAGTTTAATACCTGCAAAAAAAGAAAGAAAGAAAAAGACCATTACTCATCAAAAACAAACTACTAAAAACAAAAAACAGTTACAAAGGGTGGGGGTCCCCAAAAATATTATTATTTTGGGGGGTCACGGGCTGAAAAGGTTGAGAACCACTGGACTAACACTCTAGCCTGGAGGAGAAAAGAGCGTGAGACCCTTCACATTCTGCTCCATTGATGCTACAGTATAGTGACTGACCTAGATATGACGACCATGCAGACACACCCTGGTCATTTGTTCTCATGTGTTTGTTACTTAGGCTTGTTTTTTCTTGACCACAATGTTAAAAATGTTAATTTAGATAGCATGATATTTAGACAGATACAAGGTTCATTGTTTACCTGGAATCCTATAGTTTCAATGTACAGATAACATTGTGTGGCAGATCAAACCTTCTCATAGATTTCACAGATAGCTTCATAGCCTTGTTTGACAGCACTGTCATCAGTGTTGTGTTGCATTCATGTTAATGTGTATTTTCAGACATTTAACCACTTAAACCCTCAATACTTAGAAAACTTGACCTTTGGCTCTGTACTTGGTTCTGTTCATTTTTCCCCCTACACCAAATCTCTGTGATGCGTTGTGAGCTTGTAGATCGGCTGTTTTACGGCGAATGTTTCCACCAGAATAGAATAGAATAAATACCTAAAAGTTTTACTTGAGTACAGTACTGAAGTACTTAGTTACTTTCCACCACTGTTAACTTCTTTGAACACAGTTGTAGATTAGAGGTGCAATCTGAATCACTCACAAAGGGCCGTAGTTGACCCAACATACCACAGGTGAGCGCTAAACTACAATAACCTTCCCCACCACCCCACAAGCCCCAGTGTGACCGCTCTGGCTGCTCTGTCTATGGCTGTATTCTACTGTTAAAAGAGCAACAGTGAAATTAATGGATTATAAATATCACTGTGTGCATCAGTTTGTGACCCATGTCCTTTGTGTTTGACCTCAGTGTGGATCCATTCTTGACGGAGTGGATCAGGATCCTGATGCAGGGAACTCCACCTTCTATAGACCATGCACACCCTGATTGAATGCTACCAGAGGGTAAGAATTTAACCCTAGCACCACAAGAATATATGCCCTGACACCACCCTAACACCACAAAAATATACCCTGACACCACCCTAACACTAGCCTGGCATTGGCCAGACTGATAACGTGGATTCACTCTCACGTTCCTCCCTGCATCAGTCTGGACTTCGGGAGCGAGTATGAGAAATCAGAAAATGATCGGGCCAATCAGTGACTGCGTTTCAACTGCAGTGAAAAGCATCAACATCATTTTCTGATTTCTCCTACTCGCTCCCTATGGGCCGAAGTTCAGACTGATACCGGGGAGGAACATTAGAGTGAAGATACTAGGTTCATTGTTTACCTGGTATCCTATATTCAATGTACAGATGAAATTGTGTGGCAGATCAAACTTTCACAGATAGCTTCATAGACTTGTTTGACAGCACTGTCATCAGTGTTGTGTTGCATTCATGTTAATGTATTAGTGTATTTTCAGACATTTAACCACTTAAACTCTCAATACTTACAAAACTTGACAGTTTGGCTCTGTGCTGTTCATTTTCCCCTCTACACCAAATGTCTGGGATGCGTTGTGAGCTTGTAGATCGGCTATTTTACGGTGAATGTTTCGACCAGAATAGGGATGCTAAATAGGGTTCAAGTGGTTAACCCATTAAAACCGTGAAAAGCATCTGTGTCATTTTAGATGTTGCTATGTACTGTATGTACATAGCAACAGGATTTTTGTTTAAATTTTTGGGAAAATTAGGAAGATTTTCTGAAAATGTAGGTTAGGATTTAGAAGGCGTTTTTAGCGTAGGGTTACTGTGTGTGTGTGTGTGTGTGTGTGTGTGTGTGTGTGTGTGTGTGTGCGCGTGCGCGTGCACACTTAACCCCTTTAGAATCATGAAAATGTGTGCAAATCTTTGTATGTATATATATTTTTGTAGGGGAACGTTTGTAACTCAAATATTTGATTCTGGGGGATTCGCCAAATGTCTTCTATCTAAATCAGTGAAACGTATGATGACATGAAACCTTTTCATGTCAAGGACCCCCCAAAATGATATGTATTTGGCCGCAGACCCCCATCTCAAAATACGTTGTTCCACAGGATCTGATCATTATTCTACTGTTGTAAAAGAGCAACAGTGAAATGAATGGATTGTAAATATCACTGTGTGCATCGGTTTATGACCTATGACCTTTGTGTTTGACCTCAGTGTGGATCCATTGTTGAGGGAGTGGATCAGGATCCTGATGCAGGGACCTCCACACCCTGGTTGAATGCTACCAGAGGGTAAGAATTTAACCCTAGCACCACAAGAATATACCCTGACACCACCCTATATAACACTATACCCTGCCAGAATGTTACCAGAGGGTAAGACACCACAAAACGACACTATTTGAGATCCGCCTGATGCAAACACTGTACTCCTTTAAGTCCGCACTGAAGAGACACTTATTTACTCAAGCTTTTGGCAATTAATGTGTTTATTGTGTGTACTGTAAAGCGTCCTTGGGTTTCTGAAAGGCGCTATATAAATCCAAGTTATTATTATTATTATTTGAGATTCAAAACAGGTTCTATACACCCATATTGTTAAATGTAGGGTATGTGAGTTACTTTGGTTAAAATAAGTGTTAAATAGCTCTATATTGTGATAGTACTCATCCCTATAGAGTGTTTGTTCAGTAGAAGGAGTCTCTCCCATGTCTCTCCAGCTCTTTATTAAACAGAAAATGCCTTTTCAGTGCTCTCTCCTGATTGGCTTACATTTTGTCACCTACCTGAAAATGTGCTATATTCTGTTATATATATATATATATATATATATTCTATAAGCTCACAACACATCGCAATGCGAAACGTTGTGAGCTTGTAGATCGGCTATTTCCACTACTTTAAAAAAAAGAGAGAAAATGATTAAATATGGCCTATTTTGGCCATAGTATATTATTTATTTTGATTATTGGTATCATTCATTTCTTTGTATATTTAAGTTATATGCCATATGCAATTTCTGTTTGCAAAGCCTAAACATAAATTAACGTAATTTATATATTCCAATGTTCACAGAAAAAAGACAATTAAATTGTTAATCGCAATTATTTGTAAGACAATTAATCGTCAAGTGGAATTTCATGATAGTCACTGATCTAGGATCTGATCCTTAGGCCTATACTCCTTACTATTGGTTGATTGTAACAGTTGTAAATACTCTGTTTCTCTCTCTGTTTCGCACTCTTCAACCTGCCACTCAGGTTGAAGAGTGCATCGCTGCATGTCTGGCTGACATCTCACAGTGGATATCTTCTCACCACCTTAAGCTGAACCCAGACAAGACCAAGGTTCTCTTCTTCCCAGGTAAGTCCTGCCCCATGTAGGATCTCACTATTTCCATAGACAAACTCCCTGGTGGCTTCTGTTGGTGTTGTCCTGGACAGTCTCATTCAAGGCACACATGCAGCGGCCACTTGATCCTGTAGGTTTACACTCTATAACATTCGAACGATCAGACCCTTCCCTACCCAGGAATCAGCCCAGCTCCTTATCCTGGCTTCAGTCATATCAAAACTTGTAACTCGCTCCTTACTGGCCTCCCGGTATGTGCACTTAAGCCCCATCAAATAAAGCATGCCTGGTCTTCAACTAGTTTACAGACCTACAGAACCTACAGAAGTTTACAAAACACTGATGCTGGCCTACAAAGCAACCAAAGTCATAGCCCCCCCCCCATACCTTCACAAAGCCTGATCCAACCCTGCAACCCCTCCCGCTCACTCAGATTAGCTAACACAGGGAAGCTGTCAGAACCTTCCCTAAAACATCCGGGACAACGCTCCACACGTCCCAGACTCTTCTCCCTTCTGGCTCCCAAACTGTGGAATGAACTCCCCATTGCAGTTAGAACTGCAGACTCACTTCCAATGTTCCGTCGTAATCTGAAGACTCACCTCTTCAGACTGAACCTCAGCCCTTAGCACTTCACTCTGTGGGGACCCCCCCCCCCCCCTCAGCTAGTTTAACACCTAAAAAAAAGTAAAGAAAGAAAAGAAAATTTAATCAACAAATTATACTATATAAACTGATCAAACATTGGCCAAATTGGCAAATAATATAAGAAAGAAGCAAACATTTTGAAAATAGCCGATCTACAAGCTCACAACGCCTCGAGTAGCGAGTGTGAGGCGTTGTGAGCTTGTAAATCTGCTATTTTCACAATATTTATCTGTGGAACCGAGTCAAACTAAAAACCATGGGTCTTCAACAGGACCCCCTGTTGAAGACCCATGGTTTAGACTGATGCTAGGTTCTTGGTTTACCTGTGATCCTAGTGTACTGAGGCACTACACTGGCTCACTGCATTCTATGTACTGTATGTGTTTATCTTGCTTAATGTGAGTCGCTCTGGATAAGAGAGTCTGTCACTCCAATGCTTCTGCCTCCACCCACAACTCCTCCTACCTGAAGCCGGTCAACATAGTGAGCGGTGGCGGGGGGGGGCTCGGCAAGAACGCGCTCGGCAACAGTCTGTCGTCTGCCAACTCCACCGCCCCCCCCCCACCCCCCCGTCAAGAAGGCCTCCGCCCCCAAGATCAACTCTGTCGGTCAGTAGGTCAGTAGGTCCCCTTTGAATTTTGACGTCTCCTGGCGGTATTTGACAATGACTTCATTCTTCACCTTGTTGCCATTATGTTCTGTACTGTGTTTTTGCTGTATTCCTGTTTGATTAGTATAGCTCTATATTGAACCAGTTCAACCACATGAATCCTAGTGTCCCTATTCGGGGCTTGTCGTAATAGGCAAACATTCAGTGAAAACAAAAATCGTCTCACTACACGTCACGAGGCATTGTGTGAGCTTGTAGATCGGCAGAGATTGATGAGTGATAGAAAAGGACGGGGCCAATTACAGACCCCTTGCACACCCATCTAAGTATATAGGGTTTAAGTCATTGAACCCCTATGTACTTATCACACAATGAATAAAGAAAACTACTTCCATTTTCACTTTAAAAATGATAAAACATTTTTTTTTTGACAATTTGCACTTATAATGACGTGCCCAAAATAGGGACACCAGGTTGAAAGTGGTTCAAACACTCATCACTAATAAAGAGTGAAGCTGGTTTCACAGAGCGTGCTTTGCACTCAAAGGCTACATGCCAATGTCTGGATAAGTCTCTGCCAACTTGTGTAGTGATGGACGGCGACCAGGCGTGCGTTTCCAAACATAACATTTCTTGAAGTTCTGTGCCTTGTAGAATGACAAGTGTATAACCTAGTTTAAC
The DNA here is from genome assembly GCF_963454915.1 of Gymnoscopelus microlampas. Classification (NCBI taxonomy): domain Eukaryota; kingdom Metazoa; phylum Chordata; class Actinopteri; order Myctophiformes; family Myctophidae; genus Gymnoscopelus; species Gymnoscopelus microlampas. Next base: position 51,732,495 of record NC_139951.1, read on the forward strand.
CATGCAGTCAAATGGCCAATAGTTCACTCCTGGCCCTTGCAAATGGAAACGGTCATTGTTTTCCTTTTTTATTATTTTTTATTGTGATTTATTGCATTTGTATGCTGTCCATTAGTCAAAGCATCTGTGGACTAGTGACTCCTCAGTAAAATGTAAAATGGAATGTCATAGTTTTAAGTAAACCAATACTCAGAATCTTTGAATGGGATTGTGTGTTAATAGTGATGTTTTGTTTGCTTTTGCATGATCAAAATTTTGATTTGCAAATTCTTATCGGTTAATCAATTCATTTTTTGTGTGTATTTACGATTAGAGGTTGGGTGTTCACTAATGTCTATGGTAAGTTTACGGTAACTTTTGATTGAAAAATAAGGCCCTGCTACAAATAATAACTTCTCTAGCTGTGGTCTTTTGGAGCAGTAAGGATGAAGTCATTAGTAGACACAATTTCGGGTTTTATCGTATTTGTTGGCTGTTCACTTCATCCAATGCCATCTGCAAACTCACAACACCTTGCATCGCCTATTTTCGCCACTAAATAGACAATTTATGAAATATTGGAAGAGGGTTTGTGCCCAATAGCAATGGTCTGAGACTAAAGAACCCTACCTCCCCCTTCGCCCCTTGCAGGAGGAAACAAACTGCAGACCACGGCGAAAGCGGATGAGATGAAGGCGGCGGAGATATCCAAGCCAACGCCACCCTCCATGGCTGCCCCAGAGATCAAGAATGATGTCTCTGATTGGCTGTCTGCGGCGGTGCTAGCTGCACACGACTACGTTGAAGAGGTATTCTGACAGTTCACTTGGGTGTTGCTTGCCAAAAATAACTGATCTACATGCTAACACGTCGCATCACGACACATTGTTAGCTTGTAGATCAGTTATTTTTGTGAGTATAAATTATAGCCTATTGTCAAATTGTCCTTTTTTTTAGTAAGGCAAAAAAGTGTGCACAACTGCAGCAGCCCAAATAGGGAGACAGCTGTTTTTTGTTTAACAAACCCCACTGGCCATGAACCAGAGGGGAAGGCCAGTGCTGTGGATGTGGGGATGTAATCGTTCTATATTGCACTCCATCAAACACAAGTATAAAAGAGTTAAAATGAAGACTGGCTCTGAGTCTGCCGTACAATTGTATTTTTACGGCGTTGCTCGGCCATACCCTACCTGTCTATGAGAGGGTCTGTGTGTCACAAACCACAGGACCGATCAGTGCTAAACTTTGCAATTTGCATGCACGCTACACAGAATTAACTCCACATTGGAGCCATGCTGTTGGATCCTATAAGAGTTCAAGTTAAAACCCACTGCTTTAGAGGGAATTGAACATTTTGTGTTACCCATCTCCTTAGGTCCGCAACAATGAAGGCAAAGTCATCCGCTTCCACTGCAAGCTGTGTGAATGCAGTTTCAACGATCCCAACGCGAAGGAGATGCATCTGAAGGGAAGGAGGCATCGACTGCAGTACAAGGTTGGTACATTTTCATAGGTGCAGGCACAAGTTTTATTATGCCTAATGTATTATCTTTGGCTGATGTCGCTTGCTGATCAGAACTGATCTTCAAGTCATGTTTTAGCTGGGACAACGTTATTTTTTAGCATGACAGGTTTTTAGAACGAAGCGAGTAATCTACACGACCCAGGACACTAGACTGAACTATTTTGAATGGTTAAAAAACAATGAGTCATAAGTTGATCATGCCGTCATCTGTCCTGACATATACCTGTGACATGCACACAGGTATATTTTTGTACTTTGAAATGATCTTTGTTTCTATACGCCCAATGTAAGTAAAAGAGAGAAAGTGTCTGAGGAAGAACTTTGTTGGTGTGTGGATCCTTCCGTATCTAATGTGAGCTTTTTACATTACACTTGCCACAAACATTCCTCTCTTGCTAATCACACTTGTTATGTCAACATTATTGCTAGATTCAGTGAGCCCCTCTGCAAGCAATTCCAATTTCCTTAAATATACTTGGCCACCAAATGTAGTGGCCTGTAGGACCAGACTGAGGAACTTGAAGGGGTCCTTGGGGGGGTTCCAGGGGGTCCCCAGCTTGATTGATTGCTAGGAACCAAATGGACCCGTAGTGGTCCATTTGGTTCCATTTACACACTCAGACTGATGCCTTGCCATGTAGATTGGGCTCCCAGAGATGAGAATCGTATGAAATGGGGGTCCGCGACCTCATGCAAAACAAACTGGGGGTCCTCAAAATGATAAAGGTTGATAATCACTGCGCAAAAATCTATGTACACTTGTTTCTTAATGGTTTGTATCTGTCTCTCTTTCTCTCCCATCCACCCCTGTCTCTCTGTCCAATGGTTCCTCGCTGTCTCTCATTCTTTCTCTCTCTCTGACTCCTCTCTCTACGCCACACTCTCTATCAACCCTATCTCCCTGTGTGTATCTTTCTCTCCCACCTCTACCGGGTTCCTCTCATCATGCTGTCCCTCCAGGTACAGACGGCGCGGCCTCCAGCTACCATGTCAAACAGTTGGAGGAGCAGAACGGCAGGCTGAAGGAGGCCTTGGTCAGGTCAGTCAAAATGTGTACATCTGTTTAAAAACAACAGCAGTTGACCCAATTGGTTTCCAATCAGGAATGACTTGACAACAGCATGATAGTCATAATAACCATTATCCACACAAGCAAGTGGTTTAAAAATAAACCACTTGACTTAAATGATATGTATGTGTCCTCTGCTGCCTCGGACACACGCACATTGTACTTTTACAATAACAAGACATAGTCTGGTTATGGCATTGCCTCCCTGTCAAAGCTGGACACTGTGAGGAGCCAGAAGGAGGAGCCAGAAGGAGAAACTCCAAGAGGACTAGCCGAGGCAACTATCGATGAGCTGAAAGAACAGGTACGGACAGTTGGAGCGAATCACTATCATTTTGAAGAGGGGGTACTGTCTTCCCCTGTATAGGATATGAACCACATGCTTAAAATGAAGATGATCTCATCTTTTTCTTTAAAAAGATGACTGCTAATGCTCTTTATCGTTAAGACCTGAGGCCGATTCTGCAAATGCCTTCTAAACCAGTAGTTTTTCCAAGATCTTTCAAAAATGTTAAAAAATGGCAGATAAAATCTAAAATGACACAGATCCTTTCCCATTTTTAAGGGGTAACATGTTCTAGTTTACTATTTCACCATATCTAAACTACTTTAATAATACATTTTACACACTTTAATTATACAATGAACAATCAAACAGCTAAGTATGCAATACACATGCACTTAATTTTATTTAACCCCACTTAAGCCCTAAAATTCTCACTTACATGCCCAAAATTGGGACGGGACGTTGAATGAAAGTGGTTAAATATTGTATTTGCTGATGCTGATATTGTCAAAAAAATAGAATGTTTAAAAGAACAAAAGCACAGCAAAAGAAACACAATACAAAGTGATGAAAAATTGTAAGAGGCAAACCATCTGGGTTAAACAGGTTTCCTTTGCAGATATGAATGTCATTCTGTCAAATTTGCAGATATTAGTGAATGGGATTGGGTGAAGTGACATTTAAATGGATATGGATAATTGTACCTGACTTTCAAACCATGTGCCTCTTGTAATGATTGTGTGTGTGTGTGTGTGTGTGTGTGTGTGTGTGTGTGTGTGTGTGTGTGTGTGTGTGTGTGTGTGTGTGTGTGTGTGTGTGTGTGTGTGTGTGTGTGTGTGTGTCACAGGTGGATGCTGCTCTGGGGTCAGTGGAGATGGTGGAGACCCTGATGGAGAGGGACCTGGAGGAGAAAGTCCGGGAGCTGAGAGAGACGGTCACTGACCTGGTCAGTGCACCTGTGTTCTTCACCCCGACTTGCATGCAATCAGTGTTTCATAGCCCATTAAGACCTGAGGCCCATTTTACAAACGCCCTCTCAGTGGTTCTCAAACCTTTTCATGTCAAGGACCCCCAAATTGTTGTACAAGCTTGCAGCGTGGCACGAAGTGACACGTTGTGAGCTTGTAGATCTGCTATTTTCAAAAGATTTGTACCGGTATACATTTTGAAAACTTAAAATGGGACATTCTGCATAAGGAATACTTTCACTTTTGGTATTTTAAAGGAATAGTTTAGCCAATAATTTGATGACCGGCAGCGGTTCCGTATGGAGACACAAAGGAGATTCTTTGTATCTCCTTACAGAACCGCTGCTGGTGAGTAATCGATAGAAAACGTCATTTTGGGCGTGAACTATCCCTTAAGTACACTTTGATGCCACTACTTTTGTAGTTTTACCCAAGTACATTTTGAATACCAGACTTTAGCTTGTAACAGTTTTCCTACATTGTAGTATTGATAATTTTACTTAAGTAAAAAGATTTGAGTACTCCTCCCACCACTGCATTTGGCTTTGTTCTACGCCTTACAATGTATATACTACCACACATGACGGTCGGTCCCCTCTGTCCTCCCAACAGGAGGCCATTAATGACATGAATGACGAGCTCCAGGAGAACGGCAGGGAGACTGAGATGGAGCTGAGAGAGCAGCTGGACATGAGCGGGGGGGAAAGGTCCGCGAGGCCCACAAGAGAGTTGAGGCTGCCCAGGAGACCATGGCCGATTACCAGCAGACCATCAACAAGTACAGAGAGCTCACTGCCAGCCTGCAGGTGCATAGATCACTACACACATACACGTTGTACTACTATACTTACTTACCGCAACATTTTTGGATGGATTTTCGTTTTAAATGCATTTTTTCCCCCATGAGTTTTTTTGCCGTTTGTAACCCTGAACCTATAACTCTAAATCCTAATTCTGACCCCAACCTGAATCTTTTCCTAATTGTAACCTTGGCTCTAAAAGTCTTTGTTAACAAATTCTCTTGTGGTGTCCAGGAAAATGGCCTTCACAAGGTCAATTTCTACTATACTTATGGGGACACGTGGCCCTCAAGTATATTCAAAAACACACACACACACACACACACACACACACACACACACACACACACACACACAGGAATGAGAAGTGAGCTGCTATGATTATCAGTAGGTCGTCAGTAAATGCACATTGCTCACTGCTGTCTGTGTGTGCTTTTCCCTGTGCACCAGGAGACCAACAGAGAGCTGACCAACCAGCAGAATGCCAACGCTGAGCAGGTTCTGCTGCATCCTCCTGCAGAGATGTTTGATTTCAAGATAAAGTTTGCAGAGACCAAAGCTTATGCCAAGGTACGGCTGAGACGAATGTCAGAATGCTAGGAATCTGATTGGGAGTTGATGGGGATTTGAATCAATCCAATGACAATAAAATGTCTAAAGTGACACTTTGGTACCACTACCACAAAACTCAAGCCAAGCCATACTGGAAAGAAATGGATTGGAAAAGGTTGTATCCAGTTTAACTGAGCACTAGGCTTACGTGATCATAATTCTTGTTAATGGCATCAATGGACATTTAGTTTAAAAGTTTTACATTAATAAAAGTTTAAGAAGAGTAATGAATAGTAACCGCTCATATCATAAAATTAGGATAATCATTTCTGGATCCTAAAATTATTACGATATTTATCAATTCCGATTCCTTCATTTTCATGGGTACCTGGCAGTTTGGATATGGTTCCTAACTTCTATACCCAACCTTGACTGTGTGTCTTCCAGGCCATCGAGATGGAACTGAGGAAGATGGAGGTGGGCCAGGCTAACCGCCAGGTGTCCCTCCTCACCGCCTTCATGCCTGAGTCCTTCCTCCGCCATTGAAGGAGACCACGACTGTATCCTGGTGCTGCTGCTCATTCCAAGGCTCATCTGCAAGGTGTGTGTGATCTGCAAAAAAACGAAAAAAATAGTCTGACCAATGCCACATGGGTCGATCCTGATTTTGGAGAGTCCTAGACCACTAATGTTTGACCGATCTTTTGTAAAAAAAAAAGTATTTTAACAGGGTCCCCACGGTCATGAAATTCCTGGAAATATTTTGAAAAAAAAAATAAAAAAATCCAGTACTGGAAAAGGTTTGAAATTGATCAAACATCATCAAAGGTCCTGGAATGTATCAAGGGTCCTGGAAAAATATTTGGCTATGCATTGTTTTTGGCTATGGATTTTGTTAAAACAAAACATTTTCATAAACATGAATAATATTACACGAAATATGTAACATAAGTAGTTTTTCGCCGAACGGGCTGTGTGACGGCAGCCTAATGTATGTCTCAAACTTTATTTTTGCTACACTGCCTATCTTTGGGCATTCTACATAGGAGTAAGAGACACATTATTGCGCCGAATGATTGTTATATAGGCCTGGAAATTGGGCTAAATATTCTGGAAAAGTTTTGGAAAAGTTTTGGAAATTCATTGCTAAAAATGTGTGGGGACCCTGTTTTAATGTATTTAACAACATAAGCCCTGTTCATACATTTTCAGAAATAGCCTATCTACAAGCTCACAATGTGTCGTGAGCTTGTAGATCGACTATTTTTGTTATTGTTTTGAAAACGTTTGTTAATGTTCACTTAAAATGACATGCCCAAATAGGGACACTCTGTTGAAAGTGGTAAAACATTGGGACACATCGGCTGCATAATTACAATACTGATCGTCGACAAATAAGTAAAACAATGGCCATATATCAGCCAACCGATGTATCGCTCAGGCTCTGCTTACCACCTGTTCCCAACATGTCCGTGTGTCATTTCCCCTGCAGGCGGAGTTGATCAGCAAGCAGGCCCAGGAGAAGTTTGACCTGAACGGTGACCCCCTGCAGGGAACCGCGATGAGGGGATCCCGTGGAGAGCAGCTCAGCTTCGCCTCAGGACTGGTCTACTCCCTGGGCCTGCTGCAGGCCACTCTGCACAAATATGAACAGTGAGTGACTATCGCACATGAGAGACTAAATTGGGAATGTTGTCATTGGAGAATACCCACCATGCTAAAACGTTATAACAAGATTCCAAATAAATTAAAAGATTCTGGTAATGCTCCATGTTGCTATCCAGAACTGAACACCTTTATTCCCAATGTATTGAACATCTTCAATAAAAATTCAGTCCAATGAGAGACAACTTTTCTCGCTCGTATTTCGTTTATAAGTTTTGTCCTCTGTTAACTACTAAAGCCCTACATACTTACCGTCATACCGTATGCCGAATAGTGAAACTAGCAATTCTACAAGCTCACTACAATCTGCTATTTTTGCTGCAAGGGAAAGTGCGACATTGTGTCATATTGGTCCCTGAATCTGAACAAAGCAAACGCACTACTGGTTTGAAAACACACTTAATGCATTACTTTTGAGCGTCCTGTGTATCACAAAAACCTTAACGTTATCGGTCTCTCCACTCTCGCCACTTCTAACATTATCTGTCCTTCCATTGTCATGTCCTCCTCTCATCCAGGGCTATGAGTGGCTGCAGTGTGGAGGTGTTTAAGAGGATGGGCACGCTGTACTCTGAAATGAGCGTCCACGAGCGCTCTCTGGACTACTTCATCGACCTGCTGCACAAAGACCAGCTGGATGAGACCATTCAAGTGGAGCCACTCACCAAGGCCATCAAATACTACCAGGTAACAACAATACAGGACCTCTAGGCTGCCATCTAGCATTTAAAACATGCACACATTTGTGTGTGTGTGTGTGTGTGTGTGTGTGTGTGTGTGTCTCTCTCTCCATGGAAAAACTGTGCATGTGTCCGGTCTGCATTAATACGCATTCAACGTATTCATGCTTGTTACTTGTCTGTAAGTAACTCACTACTGTTGTGTCCTCCAGCATCTGTACAGCATCCACCTGGCGGAGCTCACAGAGGACTGCACCGTGCAGCTGGCTGACCACATCAAGGTATTTCAACGCCTTGTGATTTTATTTTGTCTTTATTTATTTTTTGTTGGTGTTTGCTGGGTTACATGTCGCCTTTCCGACATGTCGCCTTTCCGACGTTAACGAACCCTATACCTAACCCTAACCCTAACCGCACGCGGAAGCCACTAGTCGGAGTGGCGAGATGTCGGAATGGAAGGCGGTTACCGTTTGCTGCTGTCTGCTGCACCTTTAATGCGGTCACACCCTTGCCCGTTAAAGCCGAAAGCAAGCTACATACACTGCAACTGTGAAGACAAACGGATCTAACAAAATAAGACTAAGGAAGTTTATTTTGTAATTTGGTGATTTTTTTTTTAATTCTGTTGTGATTTGGCACTATAGTCAAATTTAACAAATTGTCTCAAGACAGTTTACATATAGAGCAGAGACCCAACGTTTCCCCCCCAGAGAGCATTTGGCAACAGTGGCAAGGAAAAAACCCTCCTTTTAACCACTTAAACCCTATACTTAGTTGACTGGATTCCCAAGAACTCTATTCTAGATCCACTCCTGTTTTCGCTCTACACTGAAATACATTGTCATCAAATGTTTGCCCCAGAATAGGGTTCATGTGGTTATTGGGAAGAAACCTTGGGCAGAACCAGGCTCTACAGGGTGGGCGCCCCTGAGATACAGGGGAATGGAGAGAGAGAATAAGTGCCTGGTGTGCATGGATTCAAGTTCTCGCCACGACTGATTTCAGTCATTTGTATTCCATAGAAGCCAGCATGTCTTCTATGGCATCATGTTGCGCACCTATGCTCTCAATGCGCCTGCGACTGTTTCACAAATCACACATTACGACTTGGTCATACAAACCTTTATTCAGTCGTGAGATTGTATTTTGCTTTAATCCATGGGTGTGTCTCAGTTCATCCAGAGTGGCCTGGACTGTGTGGCAGTGGAGTCGGCTCGCCTGCGGGCCTTCCTGACCGCCGGTCAGGAGAGCTCCAGCCTCTGCATCCTGCTGAAGGACCTGGACACCTCCTGCTCCGACATCAGACAGTTCTGCAAGAAGATCCGTCGCCGCATGCCCGGAACGGACCTGATGGGAGCACCCGCCGCTGTCATGTTTGGACCACAGGTACACATACACCCATTCTACTGTCTGTACGGGTCAGTGATTCTCAAACCTTTGAATTTCAACGACCCGCCCCCCCCCCCCCACCCCTAATTGTTATGTGCACTAGGCCACAGACCCCCATTTGGTGCAATTCATCTCTGGGGTCAATTCTTCATCTCTGGGAACCCCAATCTACCCTGTAAAATATGTTTTCAATTAAAAAAAAAGCTACTTTTTGATATAATCTTTCACTGATATATTTTTCACAATGACCATTCCACATACAGGTAAATGTTGTTTGACAACTTCTCTTAGAGTGTTTGGCCCTGACAACCGGGAATGTATTTCTTTATGTACTTTTACAGTTAATAACAGGAATCCCACGGTCATGAATTTCCTGGATATATTTTGAAATGAGAAAAACTGTCTGCCAGGCCTGGAAAAAAGGAAAGTATTGCAGCAGTATATGTGGTTTCTACACTGTTACAGGTGGTCCAAATGCTGGCGACAGAGCTCCCGTCTGTGAGGAAAACCAGCTAACCACAGAAACCCAGTGTCGTGAGGCCATTGTATATGGCTGTATGTATGTATGTATGTGGCTCTTCAACTGCCTTGCATTAACCCACTAAGACCTGAGGAAGCGTCTGTGTCACTTTTTCATTTGAGCACTATTTTACACTTTGACTATTCAAAAATAGCAGATATACAAGCTCACAGCGCGGCACCGAGTGCCGCGCTATGAGCTTGTAGATCTGCTATTTTTTGAAAATATATATTCTTTTAAAGCGAACAATAACTCAAATCTTTGCTTCTGGGGGTCCATGGAACAAAATATTTTGAGACGGGGGTCCGCGGCCAAATTCATATCATTTTGGGGGGTCCTTTACATTTTGCAGAATATAAATTATACAGCAGAAAATGTCCTTATGGTTCATCTTGCATATTGTGGCAATAAAAGTGATTCTGGAGGCTACCTAATCGTGACCAAAACATCCCATTGAGATCCGGCTCTAAACTGTTTGCAAACGGTCACTATATTTATATAGTGACAAATATATATTTGTGTCTAAAATACAGTATTTTTGCTTGAAATTTTCAGCTGTGGCGTGGCTGTACACTGGATCTGATATCTTGGCCAACACAGCTGTGGACTGAGGGGACCGTCCCAGACTGCACTACTGCAAGGTTTGTTTAACATAACATGACACATGTGCAAATCAAAACCTTTTAGATCTAACTATCTAATGTTAGCATATGGACATTTTCTTGTGGTCAGTCCATTGTCCGTTTTTAAGGAGGCATTGCCAATATATATACTCTGTAGCTTAACTCTTTGACTGCCATATGAACAGTGTAATAGTGTGCCACTGCTGCCAGCAAAAACTGTGATTTTTACTGTATCAGTTTGCATAGAAAAATACTGTACTTGTACTTCTATCCACTACAGCTCAGAGGCAAATATTGTACTTTTAATCCACTACAATTGTTAGAAAACTTTAGTTACTTTGTAGATTTTGGGTATTGTTTAAAAAAACATAGGGTACATTAACCACTTCAGCCCCATTTAAACTTTGGCTATTTGAAAATGGCAGATCTACAAGCTCACAATGCAACATGTTGGACACTTGTCAGCTTGTAGATTTGCTATTGTCTATTGATATGCATGTACTTTCATAGCGTTGTGTCTAAAATATTGTATTTCTTTTTTTTTTACAGCTCCTGCTGCGGACCCAGGTGACAGACACACCATCCCAGACCTACTGCAAGGTGTGTAACTATCTAATGTTGGCTTGTTGACATTGTCTTGAGGTCAAATACTAGGTTGTGGGGGTCTGTGGTTTAATGCATAGGCTAAAAAATGGAAGCTCTTTGACACTACAATAGTTTGAGAACCACTGGTATTCAGGTGACAAGTATATGTTGCTTACATTTTCTATAGTTGTCAGCTAATAATAATAATAATACATTTTATTTATAACGCACTTTACATTCTCACGGATGTCAGAGTGCTACAGATTAAAAGCAGAGCATAAAAACAGCATAGGCAACAAAACAATTACAATAGACCCAACCAGGCTAAACTAAAGGGCCAACTTTTAGAAATTAAAACTCAGTACGAAAAACAAACAAAGTCCAGGAAAAATTTGAAAAATGCTTTTTTTAAAAGGTAGGTTTTTAGTCCATTTTTAAAAGCATCAGTGTACTGTGGCGCTCTCAGGTGGTCTGGGAGGGCATTCCACAGACATGGGGCTGTGTGGCAGAAGGCCCGGTCGCCCATGGTGCGGAGGTTGGTGTCAGGCACAACAAGAAGATTGGTGTTGTTGGAGCGGAGGCTTCGGGTGGCAGGTTTTGGGGTGAGGAGTTCTTTGAGGTGGGGGGGGGGGGGCGTTGCCGTAAATGCACTGATGGGTGAGAAGGGAAATCTTGTATTGGGTCCTGAAGGAGATGGGGAGCCAGTGAAGTGAGCGGAGGGTGGGTGTGATATGGTCATATTTTCGCACTCTCATCAGGACCCTAGCAGCGCTGTTTTGGATGTATTGGAGCCTTTGGAGGCTCTTGTTAGGGATCCCGATGAGTAGTGCATTGCAGTAATCCAGCCTGGAGGAGATAAAGGCGTGGACGAGTCAGCTGACTGAAAGGTGATAATAGGGGGGTGATTAGAGGTGTGGTTATCCATATGTGGCCAATGTTCCAGCACAATATGACAGTTTTCAAGATGGATCTTGGCACTGTTTCTTTGCTATTGTCCAGTTTATAGAAAGCTATATGCTGATAGCCATCATTGCTTTGTGTTTGTTTAGTAACAGGGAACAGCCTGTCTCTGCAGGTCCTTTTTAAACAGAAAATTAAGGGTGTGTTGGCAATTTCATCCAACCATAATCAACAACTTGATTGTATAGGATGTGTCCTGTATGAGTTCTCTCTCCTGATTGGATGAAATTGGTCTCTCAAAATCACAATTTAGTTTTAAAGGCAGTTACTGTATTCACCCAGAAGCAGTATAATAGCAGTCGCACCCCTACTTAAGTAAGACTGTGTTTGCATACTGGTACAGTGGTGTAGTTAACTGGTATAGTTGCTGTGTTTTCACGTCGTGGATGCAATGTATTATTTAGTATATTCGTTTCCATTTGAAAGTATGCTTTAATAAGTACCTGGCATACAAACATGCTCACTTCTGTGTGCCTACGTGTCTTTGGGTCATTTCAGGGCCAGTGTTTAAAGGAGGAGTTCACCCAAAAAATTACTTATTTTCTATCAATTGCACACCCTATGAAGCCTGATTATTTTTTGTTTTTGTCGCATTCCTAAGCCAATAATTTGATTCCCGTCTCCTACCAGCTAATGTATCCGGTAGGAGACACAAAGTAGATTATTTGTGTCTCCTACCGGAAATACACACGGTCATCAAATTATTGTCTTAGGAATGCCACAAGAACAAAAATAAATCCATGAAATCAAGGCATAAATCACAGTATTATTCATATTGTAGCATTGTTTTGCCTTATTCATATTATAGCATTGTTTTGTCTTATTCATATTGTAGCATTGTTTTGTCTTTTTTCATAACTATTGATTGTGAAGCATTTGTTTGAAAAGAACACTAACACTTGTTTCCCTGTTTTTCAGAAGCCGTCCAGCACTGACATTTTTTTTGCCTTTAACCTTTTTCTACTTTTCAGGAATGTTCTTTGTGAATAATTGTCATATTTCTAAGATAATTGCATTCCATTTATGTTGTGGCTCGTGAACCGGTAGTACCCAATTTCTATAACACAATATTGGCCATCCCTGAATTTAATAACAAACTCACACATGAAATAATCAATTCTAACAAATGCATAACAAACTATTTTGGATTGTATACTGCCTTTTCATGACCCACTACCTTATATTTACATGTGCATGTTGTAAATGTTTAACTCACCATTTGTTTTTAGGGCTGTAAGACTGTAACACTTATTAGGACTAAATTATTTTTTAATTCATTTTGACAAAAAAAATAATTTTATTCAAACAGCCAATATACACTTATTAAAATAGGACTTAATTTCTTAATTAAACTAATAAATGTAATCCCAAAATAATTATGGAAAATGTTACACATTGATTCATTGATAAATACAAAATTAGATATCTACAAAATACACTTTGAGATAATTAACTTAATCAATATAGTTGCAGCCCTACAATTTGTACCTATTTTTCAGAATGTTACATGTTGTTTAATAATATATTAATATATTTACCAGGAGCTTGCTTGATCCCCTTTTTTAACAAATGGGTCGGTGCAAGATTTTTTTTCCCCGTGCACTCCTACATTGGCTGAAATAGGAGGCGGGTTTTTTGCTTCACCCTGGAAAATATTGAATTTACTTAAAAGTTAGAGTTAGTTCAATAATAAACTGTTTACAGGCATTGTAATAGTTACCATAATATATAATTGTATAATTATCACTAATAACTATAATTAACCTATATATAGAATCATAAAATATAACCATACTATTATTACATATATAATCATAATAACAACAACTATAATAACAATAATTGATAGGACATTATACCAAATATATTGATGGTGTTGCTTACAGTAAAGGTACCAATAATACAATTGTGTTAATAAATACTTTAAACTATATCTGCTCTGCTTTGTCTCTACTTATTATTCTTTTTACCATGTGGTTGAAAAGTGAATCTATATGTGTGGTAATGTATTTAGTCACATGTATTTAACATTTACAATGAATACAGATGTGTGTTTTTTTCTTTTTTGGAATTACTATTCACGATCAGAAGGGTTCTTCTCTACTAAAGCTGAAGAAAAAGTGAAACTTTGGAATGTAACATCTCTTAATACCTAAGCCCATACACATATGAACATAATACACAAAAGTTGTTTGTTTAACTGACAATAATTGTTGCCTTCTACAATCTGGTGTTTTAATTTATTCGACCAACTTATACACTTAACGGTTTGATCCATGCAAGAGTCAAAGCTTGTAATTGAAATTGTTGTCAGACTATAATCTCTGCCTGCTGGACAAAATGGACTTCAATCCCTCTACTGTGTGTAAAACTGTGAAGCAATCTACATGGACATTAGAGCTTAACCAAAACTCCTGCCTGGTGATGACAAGCCTGTCACAATGTAGGCTAAACAATATTTTTTCATTGTGGTATTGACGCCATTCAGTAACATTGATGTGCCTGATATGTTGGGGAGTATCTATTTTACAATATACAAAATCGTATGGCTTCAAACCAGCTACTAGCCAGGTCGACATGTATCGTAATGGTTCCACATGTATTATATGGTGAGACATTCCCAAGTACATTACAAGGTATTTAATATCTATTATCAGGCTGGGAAAAATAGGTGCTGAATCTTATACTTACAAAACATGACATCATAATATAAGGAAAACGTGAAATGTGTTCTGAGTATTTACAACTTGTTTGCAAATAGCAGATATGCCATTTACTCTATATACACAGGGTATTGTCTCCTCACAATATCTCAGATCAGAACAATAAGGTAAAAAAAAAGGCAAATCATTTATTTTGAGATCTTCAACACCACTGGGGACTGGACCATAGACTATAAATGAGAGACTGGACTGTGAACTGTATGTGACGATGGATTCCTTGGACCCCCATGGCCGCAACCCAGAACTCTGCGTCGGACTCGGCACAACCACACTTTGCAATTGCCCTGAATTGTGAAAATTCTAGTTCAGTCTTATGCTAGATGTGCTCCTGTTTATGCTCAACATTGTAACAGGGCCTTTTATTTATATGGTATATATTTTACCACGAATGATTAGCAAAATGTCATGATTCCCAAATCATACCCCATCAACCAAGACAGTTAATAATGGAAAATTATATTATTGAGCATTGGAACACACATTTAATTTAATGTTTAATATGTCCATAATGATTGATGAAGAGCATAGAGTTAAAAAAAAAATAAGGGACAGCGCCCTCTATGTCTTGTCCGTCAGACTGCAGATGGACCTTTCAGATATCTTCCCAAATCTCGCGAGAGTGTGTTGCTGGGATAGAGAAAAGTCAATAACAAAGTTGATTTCCTCCTCATTTGTGTCTCTAAAAAAAGTATGAAAATCTTGTACATATTGTGTGTCTTGTGACGATTGGGTCCAATATTTAGTTCAGTAACCATGGAGCTAAGGAATGGTTCAGAAGCTGTGTTCACGTTCACAAAATAAATATTGGAATTAGTCTATTTGTTCTATTTGATGCCTCTTTGTTATGCATCTTTTGGGAGGCCAAATACAGGCTTATATTTTTGTAACTGTCATTATTCGACTGTTCTCTTGGGATAAAAAAACTAAAACAAAACAATTAAACGTCAACGGTATAGTTTGAATTACCGGCTTGCTCCTCCGGACGCGAAACGTAACGTCTGGGGGGTGACAGATACATTTTTACACCCACCCTTTGTTATTGTGGTCCAAGTGAAGACGATGATTACTTTTAATTGAAAGTCATGTGTAATAATTAAAAGTAACTTCCCCTACACTGTCTATTAATTGACCTTCCTTCTCTCCGTGTCTTCCGGGTTGCAGTTGGAGGTTCTTCACCTGCTGTCTCCAGAACAGAAGGCTGAGCTGCTACTGAGGCCTGAGGTTGCAGGCCTGGACAACGGGACCCTCAGCCTGGTCTTCCACAGCTTGATGACCGGTGGTCCTGGGCCCACCCCCGGATACACATACACCTCACATAGCCCCTACTCACCACCATCACCACCACAGAATAGCTTCAGAGAGGTTGCATAGCTTTAAATATTATACATTTCTTTCATCCAATTAAACTTTTACCAGATTGTTGATGGTAATCTTCATAACCTTAAACAATATTATTTTGTTCTTTTTGAAACACTTGCAGGTGGTGAATGGGTTGATGGGAGCTTTCAGACCTGTTGGGAGCCTCGTCAGTGAGTTTGTGTCTCTCACACGTGAGGTACATACAGCGTACATACATATACTATATGCATATATGAGAAGCCAATTACTTGTTTTTATATGACTAGTTTATTATGATTATGCATATTACATCTGCTAACCTGACCCTGACATTCCTATCTATCTGTTGCTCTCCAGAGAAATGTATCCGAGATCGGAAGCATGACTCTGACCCAGACCCTGCTGAACTGGACCCTAGCTGAGCTGGCTGGCATGTACACGCCACATAATACGTCCATAGACCTAAACTTTTAAGAAAAATCATTATGAATTATAAAGTATGCATATTTAAAAAATGTATTTCTTAAAATCTTCTGAAAATCTTTTGTATTCCTTTTCCTTTTCTTTAATTTCTGAAAATCTGTTGATTTAAAAAAAAAAAGATTGTGGGACTTTGTTTATTTTTGAAAAAACAAAAAACAAGCAGGATATTTACTTTACCTTACTTTAATTCATAAAACCTGGTCTGTGACCCAAAAATGGGTCAAGAGTAAGACCCTACGTTTGGAAAACACTTATAGTCGAAATACACAAAATAGTCCCGGAATAATGATACATTTCTTTGCATTGCTGAGTCCAGAGTAAAAGACCTGAGTCATCATATGCGTCTCATGGATCCTGATCACAACCACAGCCCAGTGATGTACGAACACTTCATCCATTCCTTCTTGCTACATCACAACACGTCCGGTAAGTGAACCAAGTAACCATAGCTAGAGACAAGCTCAGAGGACCATTTGTCTGCAGATGTACAGGAATTTCTGTTGCTTTCAGGGTACATTTTTGAGTAAAATATTACTCTATTCTAATACTATACTATTATAGCCTACACTGACTTGTGTATTTATCTTCAGATCCTCGGTGTGTCTCCTCATCCAGCCATAGTGCAGAATGGCTGGAGGAGAACTTTGGATTCTTCTCCATGTTCGCCCCCATCACAGACTTCTATGACCTCAACCGTGACTTCTCTGGAGTGAGTGTGGACAATCTGAACATTTTTTACTGAAAACATTGATTTGATTGTTTGTACTTGACACTACAATTTCAGTAACTTAATAACCTTTCAACCTGGCGTATATTTTGGGCATGTCATCACAGGATTGCAAGATTTTCAAAAACGTAATAGCTGATTTGCGAGTGTGACATTATAATTCGATTACGTATAAAATAGGGCTTCAGTGGTTAAATCTCATATCCTGCCCTCTCCCATTATGTCCTGTCTGTCTGTCTCTTGTCTTAAACGTGTCCAGATTCTACACCTCCTGACTCCGAAGCAGACTGCAGAGATGCTGCTGGTGCCTACTCCTCCAGAGAAAGACGTCATCATCCATGCAGTGTTTGACCATCTGACACAGTCTCAAGGAGACTTTCCTGAGTTCCTGCACCACCTGGTTCTGCTCGCTAGAGAGGTAACCTCATCTGTAGAGCGTCTTATGACAGCTTAAAAAACGTACAGCAAAATATAATAGTAATTATAATAATAATAATTATTATTATAATGCATGGACTTTTATTTTATTTCTTAGGTTAAGCCACCCTGTGATGTCTACCAAGTCATGTGAGTGTGTTGTGATGATGTTAAATGGCTTACATTTTAAAGGGGCTACACCATGAATGTAAAAACAAATATATTATATATAAATATTGCCCCCCAACAACCCTGTGGTCAACAATTGGTATTTTCTTGTGCGCCTGGTGTCTTTCATCCAATTAAATGATAACTTCATGAAGACATTTGGAAAGTCTGTTTCCAATGTATTTTGCATTGTATTCTTGCGTGTGAGGCTGTTGTCCTTTTACCATAATATTTAATATTGTCTGACCACATTACCACCAAGATAAAAGTCTTGTAAATGTATTGCATGAATGAACAGGTATCGCAAATAAAGTGATTCCAGTTGCATTTCTGATCTGGTGTCCCGTCTAATATGTCTCTATCCACTAATATGTCTCTATCCACTAATATGTCTCTATCCACAACGTCAGGCCTATGTCAGTGAGTCGTTCATCCCAGAAGAGAAAGTCCAGGAGCTGGGGCCTGCGTCACGCAACGCCACTACTGATGACATCAGCATGTGGAACATCACACAGATTGACACACTGTGTTCTTTAATGGACTCTTCAGATGGGGAGTGGGATTCAGCTCTGGTAAGTATACAAATGATCTTTGATTGATTGATGGTGTTATTGACAAATAATATACATGGGGGCGGCAGTGGCTCAGGAGGTAGAGCGTCTGTCTGTCTGTCTGTCTGTCTGTCTGTCTGTCTGGCTGGCTGGCAGGCAGTGTAATCAGTGTAAAAGTGAGAAAACATAATGCGTTGTGATTATATTTATTGTTTTGCATGTGTGTTCGTAAATGTGTGCAGTACATGTATATGGCACTAACACATTTTTTGTCACCATCAAGGCCAAGGCCATCATTTCCAAGTATCTGACTAAGGCGGGCAACAGTCTTGGCAGTGCAGAGCTCAGTTGTGTCAAGGGACCCAACCTGTGTTCCCTGGATACCAGTGTCCTACAGACCATCTCAGAGGACACCCTCAGGTGAGGGGTGTTGGGGAGGGAGCCAGTAGTATCGTAAATCATGTTTACTTTAGTATTTCTTCACTACTTGCACACACTTGAACATCGACATTAATGCAAAAAACTATCATTATAAAAAATGAATTGGGAATATTTTGGGCTTTATTGACAGTGTATAGTAGAGCGAGACAGGAAACAGGGAGAGAGAGATGGGGAATGACATGCAGCAAAGGTTGTCGGGACTGGGATTCAAACTCGCGACACTCTGTCAGACTGTATTAGAGCCTATATATCAGGGATGTCAAACTCATTTTAGCTCAGGGGCCACATGGAGGAGGGCCAGAGGGCCGGACCGGTACCGGACCGGTACCGGACCGGTACCGGACCGGTAAAATCATTGCATAATAACTAATAATAACAATAACAACAACTTCAGATAGTTTTCTTTGTTTACTTTACTTAGTCTTAGTTAGTACAAGCACATTCTGAAAATGTAAACTTCACAAATAGGGATGGCCAAATGGAGACATTTTATTAACCGTTTACCTACCGTTAGGCCTTACCGATTAATTAATCGATAACCGTTAAGAAAAAAAATGTTTTTTTTTTTGTGCCAAAATACATTTTATTTCAAAGGGCCAAGTCTACACAATTTGTTTTGTGTCTCCAGCAGAGTTTCTAGTGTCTCTATCTCTCTCTGGTAGAGGTTGCACATGAACTCTGCAGCCGCACTGAGGCGCTCCAACACAAACAATACCAATACAAAGACGAGGAAGAAGAAGAGGAAAGTGGAAGTTACGTGTGGTTGCAGGCGTAGACTTGGCCAAAAAACAATTTTTAGAATTTAATTTTTTTTTTTTTTTTAAATGTTTTGCAAAATCATCTCGCGGGCCGGATTAAACTAGTTAGCGGTCCTGATCCGGCCCGCGGGCCGTATGTTTGACATCCCTGCTATATATGGTATGCGCCTGGACCGCTAGGCCAACGGGCGCCCCACCCAAAACTATTTTTAACCTAATTAACCCTGGCATCTGTATTTTGGGCTGGCAAAAATAAGAATCAATTATTATTTTATAGAAATAAAAGTCCTAATAATAATAATTCACGCATTTTCACAAATAAAAAAGAAAGTAGTAAAATTAGCATACATTTCTACAAGCAACATCGTACAACAAATTATAAAAGAGTGATGTGTGTGATTCCATGACATATTAGCCAAAAGGTAAATAAGATATGTAAGGGACTGAATTTTAGAGACTGAATAAATGACATTTGTGGTTGAAAATGTGGTAGCACTCTTTTGAGATGTGTGCTGTGTGTCTCCTGGTGTTTCCAGTAATTCCAGTTTGCTGGTAGTGTCCAGCTGTACGCTGGAGAAGAAGAAAGTGCTCTTTAACATCGCAGAAAAAGCCTTCTCTGGACTCAGCCGCACTACAGCTATCAGCACTACCAGCTTCCAGAATACAGAGCCATTTTTGGGTAAGCAAGCATTCATTCACATATGCGTACAAACACATACTGTATATTGCAGTGGTTCTCAAACATTTCCATGTCAAGGACCCCAAGTTCATACACAACTGTCGGTAGCACTTTACAATAATGACCCGTTATAAAGCATTTATAAACGTTTATAAGTAGTTTGTAAACTATTAACAAATCACTAACAACCTGTTTGTTGACATTCGTAAATGATTACTAAAACCTTTATAACTACAGTTACAAATTATTTGTAAAGTATTAGTAAGTAGTGAACTATTCATGAATAAGCCATTTATATACATCTGTAAAAGATTATTAAATCATTTGTAACGACCCATTCTAAAGCATTTATAAATGTTTATAAGCAGTTTGTAGACTATTAACAAATCATTAACAACCTGTTTATTGACATTTGTAAATGATTACTAAAACCTTTATAACTACGGTTACAAATCATCTATAAAGGTATTAGTAACTATTCATGAATAAGCCATGTATAATACATCTGTAAATGATTATTAAATCATTTGTAACTGATGTTACATAATATATACAAGCTATTGGTAGCTTGTTCATGTTTAACATATGCTTTGTTAAACATTCCTAAAGTATCTATAAATCCTTAGTACATGTTATTATGTGCCCTATAGTAAAGTGAAGACAGTTCATCATTTACAACTGTCTGTTAATGTGTTTGTTCATGTTTAACATGCTTTGTAAAACATTCCTAAAATATCTATAAATCCTTTGTACATGTTATTATGTGCCCTACAGTAAAGTGAAGACAGTTCATCATTTATGACTGTCTGTTAATGTGGACTTTCTCCTTACCTGTTGCAAACTACCTGGCTTTCATGAATGCAGACACCAAACAATTACTAGAATTATCATTCATGTTAAGCAAATGATGCGTAAGACATTCGTAAAGAGTATGTAAACCATTTGTGGTGTTAGGGACCAAACAAGTCACTACAAAGTACTACCAATCAACTCTAAATTGCCTGAAACGTACTCCTAACAGGTTTTTGGGGGGACGATTTTGGTCTCCACACTTAGTGATTATTTCGGATTTAACTTTCGTAATAATCTGACTATACTAAGTTGTTATTTGTTTGTTTAAGTCAGGCTATACTCTACTCAGAGTCATAAGTTTACAAAATGCACTAAAGTACAGTGAACGTCTGTGCGGTTTGTCTTCATCACTGAAAATAACGTATGTAAACTGATGTCATGTGCAGTTGGGGTGAAGAAACACAACCATTTCACTCCTAATAATACCTATTTGATTTGACATCCTGACTTGCTGCTGTAGCTGAGGCTTGAACCTGTTACCTGCGGCTCACTAGTCAGTGACTCTATCCATTCACCTACAGCTGTTTCCTTGGAATCTGTGGTTCTGAAACGTTTTCTTGTCAACCCCCCAAATTGACATGTATTTGGGCAGTGGACCCCAATGTGAAAAGATGTAGTGTCAGGCCCCCCCATGAAAAAGATTTATATTTATGCTGTAACACATTTCTTTAAAGTTATTTGTCTTGTTTGTTGTTCAAGTCAAAGCACCAGGAAGGCTGTACTTGTCAGCCATCTGTTAGCTCAATGGGTTGAGACGCAGTATTCATGATCCAGAGGCCATGAGTTCAAATCCCATTGATGTCTTTCCTATGATTCTTTCCTTTGCAGACTGGCTTCCAGAAGATCAACTGAAAACTACCAGCAAGGCTATATTTGTCATCCAACTGTTAGCTCAATGGGTTGAGACGCAGTATACATGATCCAGAGGCCATGAGTTCAAATCCCATTGATGTCTTTCCTATGATTCTTTCCTTTGCAGACTGGCTTCCAGAAGATCAACTGAAAACTACCAGGAAGGCTGTACTTGTCAGCCATCTGTTAGCTCAATGGGTTGAGACGCAGTATTCATGATCCAGAGGCCATGAGTTCAAATCCCACTGGTGTCTTTACTGTGATGCTTTCCTTTGCAGACTAACTTCTAGAAAAACAAGTTAAAACCACCAGGAAACCTGTAACTCTCAGCCAACAGCTTAGCTCAACTGGTAGAGCGTCTGTCCAATAACATGACTTGACCTGACTTGAGTGGGTTCGATTCCCACTCGAGTCAAGTGTCCCCGGTATCTTGGGGCAACGGCTAAATTGACTGATATCCTTAGTGATGCTTCCCTTTGCAGACTAACTTCTAGAAAACAAGTTAAAACCACCAGGAAACCTGTAACTCTCAGCCAACAGCATAGCTCAACTGGTAGAGCGTCTGTCCAATAACATGACTTGACTTGACTTGAGTGGGTTCGATTCCCACTCGAGTCAAGTGTCCCCGGTAACTTGGGGCAACGGATAAATTGACTGATATCCTTAGTGATGCTTCCCTTTGCAGACTAACTTCTAGAAAAACAAGTTAAAACCACCAGGAAACCTGTAACTCTCAGCCTACAGCATAGCTCAACTGGTAGAGCGTCTGTCCAATAACATGGATTGACTTGACTTGAGTGGGTTCGATTCCCACTCGAGTCAAGTCCAGTCATGTTATTGGAGAGACTTGACTTGAGTGGGTTCGATTCCCACTCGAGTCAAGTCCAGTCGTGTTATTGGAGAGACTTGACTTGAGTGGGTTCGATTCCCACTCGAGTTAAGTCCAGTCATGTTATTGGAGAGACTTGATTTGAGTGGGTTCGATTCCCACTCGAGTCAAGTCCAGTCATGTTATTGAGTGGATTCCATTTCGGTAGTGACACTACCGAAACGAAAAAAAAAAGTTGTTCCCCCAAAAACCTGTTAGGAGCACGTTTCAGGCAATTTAAAGCTGATTGGTAGTGATTTTTTTGTGAATTTTTTTTTCCGTTTCGGTAGTGACGAAAAGTGACGAGTGACGAAAACAGAAAAAAAATTGTCCCCCCAAAAACCTGTTAGGAGCACGTTTCAGGCAATTTAAAGCTGATTGGTAGTGATTTTTTTGTGATTTTTTTTTTCCCGTTTCGGTAGTGACGAAAAGTGACGAGTGACGAAAACAGAAAAACAATTGTTGCCCCAAAAACCTGTTAGGAGCACGTTTCAGGCAATTTAAAGCTGATTGGTAGTGATTTTTTTGTGAATTTTTTTTTCCGTTTCGGTAGTGACGAAAAGTGACGAGTGACGAAAACAGAAAAAAAATGGTTCCCCCAAAAACCTGTTAGGAGCACGTTTCAGGCAATTTAAAGCTGATTGGTAGTGATTTTTTTGTGAATTTCTTTTTCCGTTTCGGTAGTGACGAAAAGTGACGAGTGACGAAAACAGAAAAAAAATTGTTCCCCCAAAAACCTGTTAGGAGCACGTTTCAGGCAATTTAAAGCTGATTGGTAGTGATTTTTTTGTGGAATTTTTTTCCCGTTTCGGTAGTGACGAAAAGTGACGAGTGACGAAAACAGAAAAAAAATTGTTCCCCCAAAAACCTGTTAGGAGTACGTTTCAGGCTATTTAAAGCTGATTGGTGGTGACTTTTTTGTGCATTTTTTTCCCGTTTCGGTAGTGACGAAAAGTGACGTGTGACGAAAACAGAAAAAAAATTGTTACCCCAAAAACCTGTTAGGAGCACGTTTCAGGCATTTTAAAGCTGATTGGTAGTGATTTTTTTTTGAATTTTTTTTTCCTTTTCGGTAGTGACGAAAAGTGACGAGTGACGAAAACAGAAAAAAAAATGTTCCCCCAAAAACCTGTTAGGAGCACGTTTCAGGCAATTTAAAGCTGATTGGTAGTGATTTTTTTGTGAATTCTTTTTTCCGTTTCGGTAGTGACGAAAAGTGAGGAGTGACGAAAACAGAAAAAAAATTGTTCCCCCAAAAACCTGTTAGGAGCACGTTTCAGGCAATTTAAAGTTGATTGGTAGTGACTTTTTTTTTGTCCCTAACATTCATCGAGCTCTGGACTTGGTAATTTTTTTTCCGTTTCGGTAGTGACACAATGGTGTCACTACCGAAACGGAAAAAAAATTGTTCCCCCAAAAACCTGTTAGGAGTACGTTTCAGGCAATTTAAAGTTGATTGGTAGTGACTTTTTTTTTGGTCCCTAACATTCATCGAGCTCTGGACTTAGTCATTTTTTTTCCGTTTCGGTAGTGACACTACCGAAACGAGAAAAAAAAATGTTCCCCCAAAAACCTGTTAGGAGCACGTTTCAGGCAATTTAAAGCTGATTGGTAGTGATTTTTTTGTGAATTTTTTTTTCCGTTTCGGTAGTGACGAAAAGTGACGAGTGACGAAAACAGAAAAAAATTTGTTCCCCCAAAAACCTGTTAGGAGCACGTTTCAGGCAATTTAAAGCTGATTGGTAGTGATTTTTTTGTGATTTTTTTTTCCGTTTCGGTAGTGACGAAAAGTGACGAGTGACGAAAACAGAAAAGAAATTGTTACCCCAAAAACCTGTTAGGAGCACGTTTCAGGCAATTTAAAGCTGATTGGTAGTGATTTTTTTGTGAATTTTTTTTCCCGTTTCGGTAGTGACGAGTGACGAAAACAGAAAAAAAATTGTTCCCCCAAAAACCTGTTAGGAGCACGTTTCAGGTAATTTAAAGCTGATTGGTAGTGATTTTTTTGTGATTTTTTTTTTCCGTTTCGGTAGTGACGAAAAGTGACGAGTGACGAAAACAGAAAAAAAATTGTTCCCCCAAAAACCTGTTAGGAGCACGTTTCAGGCAATTTAAAGCTGATTGGTAGTGATTTTTTTGTGATTTTTTTTTCCCGTTTCGGTAGTGACGAAAAGTGACGAGTGACGAAAACAGAAAAGAAATTGTTCCCCCAAAAACCTGTTAGGAGCACGTTTCAGGCAATTTAAAGCTGATTGGTAGTGATTTTTTTGTGAATTTTTTTCCCCGTTTCGGTAGTGACGAAAAGTGACGAGTGACGAAAACAGAAAAAAAATTGTTCCCCCAAAAACCTGTTAGGAGCACGTTTCAGGCAATTTAAAGCTGATTGGTAGTGATTTTTTGGTGAATTATTTTTTCCGTTTCGGTAGTGACGAAAAGTGACGAGTGACGAAAACAGAAAAAAAATTGTTCCCCCAAAAACCTGTTAGGAGCACGTTTCAGGCAATTTAAAGCTGATTGGTAGTGATTTTTTTTTCCGTTTCGGTAGTGACGAAAAGTGACGAAAACAGAAAAAAAATTGTTCCCCCAAAAACCTGTTAGGAGCACGTTTCAGGCAATTTAAAGCTGATTGGTAGTGATTTTTTTGTGAATTTCTTTTTCCGTTTCGGTAGTGACGAAAAGTGACGAGTGAGAAAAACAGAAAAAAAAATGTTCCCCCAAAAACCTGTTAGGAGCACGTTTCAGGCAATTTAAAGCTGATTGGTAGTGATTTTTTTGTGAATTCTTTTTTCCGTTTCGGTAGTGACGAAAAGTGACGAGTGACGAAAACAGAAAAAAAAATGTTCCCCCAAAAACCTGTTAGGAGCACGTTTCAGGCAATTTAAAGCTGATTGGTAGTGATTTTTTTTTCCGTTTCGGTAGTGACAAAAAGTGACGAGTGACGAAAACAGAAAAAAAATTGTTCCCCCAAAAACCTGTTAGGAGCACGTTTCAGGCAATTTAAAGCTGATTGGTAGTGATTTTTTTGTGAATTTTTTTTTCCGTTTCGGTAGTGACGAAAAGTGACGAGTGACGAAAACAGAAAAAAAAATGTTCCCCCAAAAACCTGTTAGGAGCACGTTTCAGGCAATTTAAAGCTGATTGGTAGTGATTTTTTTGTGAATTTTTTTTTCCGTTTCGGTAGTGACCCATATGGCCATATGCCCATATGGTCATCATATGGGCATACCTAACAATAGATGCAAAAAAAATGAAAAAACCCATTTTTGCGTATTTTTATATGTAAAGTCCCTAAAAAGCCAATCTTAATTACTT
Organism: Gymnoscopelus microlampas; assembly: GCF_963454915.1. NCBI lineage: Eukaryota > Metazoa > Chordata > Actinopteri > Myctophiformes > Myctophidae > Gymnoscopelus > Gymnoscopelus microlampas. The sequence continues at coordinate 51,758,265 of NC_139951.1, forward strand.
CCTGTAAAGGAAAACGTGCTGCGTGATGACATAACACAGCCTTCATGAATATAAATGAATCTTGATTACATGCACCTGTTTGATTCCCATAGCTGCACGTTCTTCAAACACAGCTGATTTTAATTACAGAGATACTCCGTTTTGAATCTCATTGAAGATGAGTGTATTACTCATTTTAAACTTCATCTGCACACTAAAATATGTATCTGAAAACATTATAGGTGAGAAATAAGCCAGGTAGTAGCAAACGTGCTTCACTGGCCGTCTCTCTCTCACTTGTAAACAAACACTAGCCGTGTTGCGCACGGCTGAAGTGATTGAGATCCAACGTCCCATAGCCTGAAGGGATGGGACCTTCTGATTGGTTTAGAGTCGTTGAGCCCATGTTTCAGGCTGAACCTTCAAAATAAAATGACCGAAAATGCCACTTCAGTGCGTCTTTAAACTAACTGTCTCTGTCTGTCTGTCTGTCTGGTTTCCAGGGCGACTATGTCTCGGAGCAGGAGGCGTGGCCTGGACAAGGCCAGTACGATGTCATCATGTGTCTGGGCGTGACCAAGTGGGTCCAGCTCCAATCAGGGGACGGGGGCGTGGTCAGGCTGTTTAAACGGGCCTATCAGAGCCTGTCGCCGGGCGGAATGTTTATCCTGGAAGCTCAACCCTGGAGCAGCTACGCACGAAGCAAAAACCTTACCGTAAGTACTGTAATATAGAGCCTGTTATATATTGTAAAATTGTGTTTTGTTGCTAGGAGACGTACTTGCTAACTATGGGATGTTATCTTGTTGCTAGGAAACAGTAACTTTCTAACTATGGGATCTTGTTGCTAGAGACAGTAACATTCTAACTATTACACAGACAGACAGACAGACAGACAGACAGACAGACAGTAACTTTCTAACGATGGGATGTTGTTGCTAGAGACAGTAACTTTCTAACGATGGGATGTTGTTGCTAGGAGACAGTAACTTTCTAACGATGGGATGTTGTTGCTAGGAGACAGTAACTTTCTAACGATGGGATGTTGTTGCTAGGAGACAGTAACTTTCTAACGATGGGATGTTGTTGCTAGAGACAGTAACTTTCTAACGATGGGATGTTGTTGCTAGAGACAGTAACTTTCTAACGATGGGATGTTGTTGCTAGAGACAGTAACTTTCTAACGATGGGATGTTGTTGCTAGGCAACGACTCGTCACAACTACAGGAGCGTCAGACTGAAACCCGACACCTTCAGCTGTTACCTTATAAGGAGTGTAGGATACACTTCCTACACACTGTTACACACAGGTAACACACACTCACTATATTAAATACACACTGTTACACACATGTAACAAACACTCATTATATATTATTAGGGCTGGGACTTTATGGCGTTAATTTCGATCAATTAATTTACAGAAAAAATATTGCGTTAAAAAAAATGAACGCATTTTAATCGCACCTAATTTTGCACCGCGGAACGTTTCTCACTGGACCAGTTTCAGACGGACCGATCATATCAGCGCACCAAACCAACCAGCGTTTGTCTCAGGGTACGTACACACATGTCCGTTCGCGACCGTTTCGCGTCCGTTTCATACCGTTTCCGGTACGGTCCCGCTTTTTTTTTTAACATGGGAGTGGATGGGACTTCCGGCGAACGGAAACGGACGCAAAACGGACGCAAAACGGTCGCGAACGGACATGTGTGTGCATGTCCCCTGAGACAAACGCTAGTTGGTTATCCAATGAAATCCAATGAAACTGGTCAGATGACCAATGATATCCAATGAAATCGACAGGAAGTGGAAAACACACAGCCTAGGAAACAGGTGAATAAAAAACAACAGTAACAACAACACACTCTTCCAGCCTCCAGTGGTGGAGAATAGCAGATCTACAAGCTCACAATGCGTTGTGCTTGTAGATCTGCTACTTTCAAATGGCCATGTTTTGTAATAATAATCTAAATCTACAAAGTAACTAAAGTTTTCAATGAATTGTAATGGAGTAAAAAGTACAATATTTGCCTCTGAGATGTAGTGGAGTAGAAGTAAAAGTATTAGAAATTGGAAATACTCGAGAGTCAAGTGCAACTACCTCAAAATTGTACCTAAGTAGAGTTCTTGAGTACATGTACTTAAAGACGTATGCCAAAATCCATTAGAAATGCTTTTCACTGTTAATATTCTCAGGTCAAATATTGATATGCAATTAAAATGCGATTAATTGCGATTCATTACTGTAATTACAAAGCCTCTAATTAATTAGATTAATGTTTTTAATCGAGTCCCAGCCCTATAAAATACACACTGCTATCTTAATTGTAGCATACTTACCACACACACACACACACACACACACACACACACACACACACACACACACACACACACACACACACACACACACACACACACACACACACACAGACTGTGAAATGTTGACAACTGAACAACTAAAGTGTGTGTGTGTGTGTGTGTGTGTGTGTGTGTGCGTGCGTGCGTGCGTTGCTAGGTGACCAACGGCCAATCTACATCTTCCATAAAGGCTCCGCCTCCAGGAAGTGATGGAACTTCCCGTTTCTATGACCTTATATGGACAGAGGGATTACTTTATGAACATGACCTTATATGGACAGAGGGATTACTTTATAAACAATGGTATTTCCTTATATGGTCATAATCAGTTTCCCAAACATGAAGCCATCTCTCTTTTCATATGACCATATATGGACAATGGTAAGGCCTTATTAAAGGGATAGTTCACTATGGATTACACACCCCATGGAGACCGGTAGGAGACACAAAGGAGACTCTTTGTGGCTCCTACCGCAGTGGTTCTCAAACCTTTTTCATGCCAAGGACCCCCAAAATAATATGTATTTGGCCGCGGACCCCCATCTCAAATATGTTGTTCCAGGGACCCCCATCTCAAATATGTTGTTCCAGGGACCCCCCAGAAGCAAAGATTTGAGTTACAAAGGTTTGCTTTTAAAAAAAAAATATATATATATATATATTCAAAGATTTGTACAAATGTTCCCGATTTTTCAAAAATAGCAGATCTACAAGCTCATAGCGCGTCACTCGGTGCCACGCTATGACCATACTATCATATGATCATATGGCTATGACTTAGTTGCTTGTAAATCTAACCAATTGCGTCCAGAGCCATTCTTTTGATCCCGCCCCCTTGGGAAATAAAACCTCCTCACTAACCTCGCGTCACCAGTCTTTCCACCGCAGAGGAAAGCCTGGTCTGCGTTACTAAAGACCCATATGATCCGGTCTAGGCCACGCCTACTGAAAAAAAGAAAAGAAAAAAGAATCCTCTTTCCGGATTGTCACCATCCGGTTTTGCGGTGCCGCTTTGTTTTGGTTCCCCAATCCCTATTTAAATGGAATAGAATTTCCCCGTGGGATAATACAGACGCTAAATAGTCTCCGGAAAGTACACTCACATTTACATTTAAAACATAAGCTAAACTATGCCGCATCAAGGACTTTATAGGACGGACCTATTTTGGGGTGAGACGTCTTTCCGGTTTGTCGCGATCCGGTCCGCTCCCAACCGGATCATATACCCCAAAAGGAACGCTGCCCAGGCTAGCTCCTCACAGAAGCACCAGACTGTCATCCACACAGTCAGACTGTAGTTACATAGTCTGACCACACGAGGCGCTGGTCATTACAGTATTAGACTGAAAGAACGAGCCCTATCCATGGTCTTGAAGGGCGGATCCAAACCCAGCCAACCGGATTCGTGCGGCGCTTCCTATTGCTTCACCAATCTATGTCCCCTCTCCCCTCCCCCCCCCCACGGTCTGTGCACGGAGCACGCTGACGTCACCAAATTTAGAGCGACGCCCCTCTGCACTCTGATTGGTTAGGAGTTAACAAGGTCCTAAGACCATCGTTCTTTTGTAACAAAAACAGAAAAGGCTGTGACAGTATTGTCTTATGAATGACACACAAACTAAAACATATCCATGAATTTATGTCTCCATGAGGTGACTCATCCATAAGAAAAGTTATTTTTGGAGCGAACTATCCCTTTAAGGTTGAAAGGAAATGGAGTGACCATATATGGACGTGGGGAAGGCCTTGAAATGGAGCAACCATATATGGACAAAGGGATTTCCTGCCGTGGTTTTAAGGAACTGTTGGAAATGGACGGTCAGGAAATTCCTGGAAATATATTTTTTTAAATATTAAAAGTGTTTTAAACGTGAGGAAAGGTTTGAATGAATGAACATGTTTTTAATTGCTTTGTTTTTCTGTCTTTTCCATGAAAGGCACAAAATGTCCTGTGTTTACAACATGTTTTTAACCCTTTATATCCCTCTACAGCAGTGGCTCCCAAACTAAGGGTCGTGACCCCCCATGGGGGTCCCCACATTGTGTGACATTTAACCCTTTAAGGGCAGGTACACACTGTAGGACCTTTAAAGTGGTCTGATCGTTAAGCATTACACACTGCAGGACTTTATTTCTTTAAATCAGCTCATATATGGTTGTGGTTTTCACACTATAGATTAACCCCCGACCAGGGATTACACACTGTAGAATAGTTCACTAGGACGCTGTCCAGAGTCAGACCCAATACATACATCTGTGTTTATTACAATTCATTTTAATCCACGTATCCTGTGATATGCCTCTCTCGGCGACAGCGTTGCCATGTCCGCTTTTTAAAAGCGACTTTGGGATTGTTTTTCTGTAAAGTTGCTTAAAAGTGTAGTTGCTTATTTGGTCTCGTTTCCTAATGTTGTTTGAACCAGTTGTTCTCAAACATTTTCATGGCAAGGACCCCCGAATTAATATTTGTCCGCAGAGAAGCAGACCTCCCCCTTCTGAAAACATGTTGTGCCATAGACCCCCATACAAGATCTGATCTGTGTGGATTTGGAAAACATTCCACAATAAAAAAAAATCCCCCCAATATTCCTTCTTTAAAAATAGCCTATCTACAACGTGAGCTTGTAGATAGGCTATTTGTTTCTCTGTGCAATAGTCTCAAATAAACAGCCCCCCTTCAAGCACGCTTGCTCACTCTCATTCTGTTTTATAATAATAATAATGTTTAACTCAACTAGACCATACCCGGTCGACGCAGCCGTGGGGGGATATGCGCACATGATCTGGCAACCCGGGAGGCAGTTCGTCCCATAGCTGGGCAGCCCCGTAACCATGGCGACAGTGTTTTACACATAAACGCTAATAACACTGAGGAGAACCGGGTATCTTCACCTACCACTACAGACCCACTACAGACAGAGGTTACTAGAATGATAGTAGGATACAGGATTAGGTGGTAATCAGACCAATCAATTTAGTTGATTATTTAAAAAAATATATTAGAATTTATTTGTGTTGATCCATTGATATATAAGAAATACAATGAGCAAGATTAAGTCGGTTATTGGTTCTAAACATCGGTTTTGATATATTTTCTGTGAATTGCCCAGCTCTAATTCTTCATATTCTTGTATCTGTGAGTGAATCAGGGTCTAACTCAGGCTCAGAAAAGAAAAACAAGTCATTAAACAGCACCACTTTTCTTTGAACTATTTTAGTCAGTAAACTGAGTGAGGATAAATAGCACAATGACTTCCTCTTTTATTGTGAATTTTCCACTTCCTTGTCTTTGCCCTGTTGCCCCCACAACACAGAGGGAGTAAAACTGGACACACACACACGCACGTGTGCGTGCACATACTGTATGCACGCGTGCGCGCACATGAGCACGCACACACACACACACACACACACACAAACCGTCACACTGTACAGAACAGAATACACTGAAAGCAAGCGAACCCATTGTGCGGAGACTGCGGACAAATTGAAATGCACATCAATGCAGTCACCTTTATCTACAGAGCTCCTATAAAGGAGCGCTAGGGTTCATGTGGTTACATGAGAACCTGTTACTTCCTGTATCGAGTACTGAAACAGAAAAATAGTGAACAGTGAAACTTCCCACAGACACACATGACCAACTGGCTCTGTACACACCATCTAAATTTAGACCATTTGGTGGTCTATTGACAGACATGAAGAGGCTTTATATAGAAAGGCAAAACCATGGACAGTTTCAGGTGTCTGAATGTGGCAAGATAAATTATGATGTTCAGAATAGAACTGTATTTGAGGTCCTGCCTTGTGTTCTGGATAAAAAGAGGAAGTGAGGCTGAGTTTCTATTCAAAAGTGCAGGTGACAGAGGAGAATAATTCACAAGGGACAGCTAGTAATAATATGATATAATAATACAATACAGGCTGTAGATATTTGACAGTTTATTTACTCATACTGTCCACTTCCACTTCAATGGAAAATGCAGTTATAACAACAAGTAGCTCAACGCTAAATAATATACAGCATCATGAGATCTAAACTGGAATGTGTCAACAAAAAAAAAACTGTGAAGTAACATTGTAGTGGTATAGCTGAACTTAACAGGAAGAATGATACTTCTCTTAATGCACGACCTCAAACTCATTTTGCAAACATGGCAACTTGCTACAGTAAGCGTTAGATACATCACATGCATCTTTTACAGTTGTGACATTTCAAATGGCGCGTGGCTTAACTGATGCTGCCTCAGCAAATCGCGCACACACACACACACACACACACACACACACACACACACACAGGCTTGTTAAAGTGGGATCCATGTAACGTGTGCGTGCACTAAAGTTAAGCGCCTGTGAGTCAACTGTACCGTAGCTCCTTATGCAAGGCCTTTGAATTGAAAGTGAGGGCTCAGGAAGATGTAGCGGAGCAGATTACTTGGTGTGTGTGTGTGTGTGTGTGTGTGTGTGTGTGTGTGTGTGTGTGTGTGTGTGTGTGTACCTTAAAACTGTACACTGCCCATCATGTAACATACAGTACAGTGTATGAGAATATACCACTGTACACAACAAAATCCTGAGTGTTAACTCAGGATTCTCTGAGTCTCTCTTTCTCTCTCTCTCTTTCTCTCTCTCTCTCTCTCTCTCTCCATCTATTACTTTCTCTCAAGCCTCTCTGTCTTTCTCTCTCCAGTCCGTCTGAAAAACACCCCTCTGTCTACATTTAAAGGGCATTGTATAGAATATTATGACAAAACATAGATATAGATATTAACCTCAACTATGAAATATAAAGATCATTTCAGAAGAAAATATTGAGGAGGATTTCTTCGCCCTTCTCCTTCTGATTTCAGGGGCACTTTAAAGATTCTTTTTACCCATGGACCATATACACCCATGTATACCACCATATACACCATATATATACCACCACATGGACCATATACACCCATGTATATATGTTTCCTCTCACAGAATCTTGTCATCATCGTCCTCGTCCTGCCTTCCCTTCCAGAGCGGAGGGTAGGGAGACGACATGGGGGCCCGATGGCTGCCGCCCCGTGGGACCCGTGGGACGAGAGGCCTTGTTGGGAGGAGGACCCATGGAGGAGGAGGATGGGGAGGAGGATGAAGAGGAGGGTTGGGGGAGGGGAGCAATGGTGGCCCTGACTCTGCTGTTGGCGCCTAGCTGGCGACCTTGGCTCTGTGCCTGAGAGAGAGACAGACAGACAGACAGACAGAGAGTAACACACTGTCCATGGTGTTGTGTATGTAGTAGTATCTATTGCTGACTTTATACTCCATCATACGCCGCTGACGCACACCGGAAAAAAGCAGACATCCGAAGTTCACAACGTGTGCCATCGCGGCGCGTCGCAACGCATTGTAGGTCGGTTATTTTCAGTGTACAACAAAGTACAAGGCTATAAGGCTTCTTTTACCCAAGTACAAGAGAAGTTGGTTCACTTGGACAAGTCTCTTTCTATGGGGGAATCTAAAGTACATATTATCATACTTGGGGACGATTTG